>NC_048311.1:29174420-29474420 GCF_013100865.1 Trachemys scripta elegans
ATGGCAGCTCCCCCCCGCCCGGGGAGCCGTGCGGCAGCTCCCCACCCCAGCTCAGCTCTGCTCCGCCTCCTCTCCGAGCGCGCGGTCGCCGCTCCACTTCTCCCACCTCCCAGGCTTGCGGCGCCAATCAGCTGTTTGGCGCTGCAAGCCTGGGAGGGAGAGAAGCAGAGCGGGGCGGTGTGCTCAGGGGAGGAGGCGGAGCAGAGGTGAGCTGGGGCGGGGAGTTTCCCTGCGTGCCGCTCCCTCCCCTTTCTTGCTGCAGGCAGCCCTCCCCGCGTCCCCCAACCCCAGCTCCCTCCACCTAAATGCCTAAATGAAAGATCTGGCCGCGGCGGTCTCCGCCAAAGAAAATGCCGTCCCCCAAATGCTAGTGCCCTAGGCGACCGCCTAGGTCGCCTAATAGATTGCACCGGCCCTGTCCCTGTTATACAGGCTCTGTAGAGATCGTTGTGCTCAGGAAGTAGAATGTACAAAAGCTGGTTTCTAGCTACATTTCAATGAACTTGTCTACTAAGGCCCCACTCTTGCAGACACCTAGGCTTAACTTTAAGCAAATGAATATTCCTATTGACTTCAGGACATTCACATGCTTAAAGTAACGCACGTGTATAAGGGTGGAGGGGTTGGGCAAACCTTATAATAATGTTTATCTTATCGCCTCCATGTTCCACACCAAACAGTAACACCCCACTCAATGGAAGCCAGGGCACATGCAACAGAGCTTACTCAGGCAAAACTGTCCATTGACTTCCGTGTCGCTATATCTTGGCCCAATCCTACATCTATCCAACTTGGTGGGAATTTTGCCATTGACTTTAATGGAATCAGGATCAGACCCTTCCCTTCTCTCTCATGTGCTGTATTATATAAAATAGTTCAACATGACCTGAAGACAATGGGAGATTTGCTTAAGTAACTGCCAGGACTGCGAGACATGGCTCCCAGGGTGGAAAGCAGAGTTTTATGTCCAACTCTACTTAGGAAAGCACCTAAGCACACGCTTAACTTTAAGCATGAACTTAGGTCACCTTGTCTTCAAGTGACGCTGCATGTACCATCCTTCCGTTTAGAAGTGCTCAAAATGGCTGGTCGTGGTCCTAAAATTAAACGGTAAAGTCTGATTTTATAGGAAAGTGACAGATCTTTACAAAAATCCCAGTATCCTTTAGAATTAGCAATTAATTGGCCTTATTTCTATTTCAAGACAGAAAAAGGCTCCCCCCGCTACAGACCACTGCTTTGGGGAAACATCCCCATTCAGATGATGTCTCTAACCAGCTTTAAAGCCATTGTAAATAACGTCTTGCGCTGAGATGGCCTCTCTTCGGTATTTCAGAGAGCAACTAACAAGTCATTGCTAAAGTCATAGTAAAAAAACCTTTTCCTCCCTCTTCCCCCCCCCGATACATAACTCAAAACAAAATACTTGGGAGCTATAAATATGCAATTTGAATTATTTTATGCACTATCGGTTGAAAAATCAGCTTCCTCCGAGATGGCACATGCTTGCCAAAATGCAAATGCTTCTGGAAGAAATGCACCCAACACACCAGTTTTCTTCTTTTTCCTCTTTATTGGGAATGGTATAAAAATTACACGGGTCTGAGCCAGTAGATTATCGAGTTTGTAAAAAGAAGAAAGAAACGGTAACGATCCCTCTTCTATCTGTCTGCATCATTCATACCTGGGATAAAACCCCAGGGCCACCATATCAGCATTACAAAGCAAATATAAATGGGAAATCAAGGGACACAGTTCTGCATTTGCCGTTTAACGATCATAATCTATCTAAGCAGGACACACTTTATGGTCAATAAACTATCTAACCACCACCATCCAAATCAGCTCTCCCTGCTTAATCATCCAAACAAACTGCTAGGAACCTGAACTGCTTTTCCAACATGTTCTGCCCCCAGTTTGTAGACTGAGGGGTGGATTCTATCTTCCACTGTCAAACCCCTATCTCCTTCCCCTACACAATACCTTTTCCCTTTGCAGTCATGCAGGGCTTGGACTTTTACTTCCCTACAAGCCAGAGGAGATTTGACCACTTTAAACACTGAGAGCTGGGAGTGGCAGCCACTTACTCCAGTAGTAAATTTGGCTCCAAATGTGATTTTAGGCTATTTCACTTACAGAAAAATTCTCATCCCTGCCTGGAGCTGGTGCAAACCAGAGGAAGGAAATCCACTCAGCACTCTCATCCTTCCCCAGGGGCTAAGCTGTTTGCTGGAGTCAACTGCTGTGTTTCATTAAGATGTTTTAGTGCATAGCCTTGGAGGTCAAAGCCTGATTCTTCTTCTCAATCTTGGACTATAAAATGAATGAGTAATGTCAATGTCATGGCTGCATTTTCTGCCGGGGTCAGTGGCTCTTCCACCCCAGGTTGTTTCCTTGGCCCCTTTGCTTTCCCAGTCAGCCAGAGATGTGGCCCAGGAAAGGTGCAGACACAGCCATAGAAAGCAGCTGATGGAGTCTTGGGGGCATAGCCAAGCAAGGGAGAAAAAGGCATGAGAGTGGGACTGACCCTGACACGGACGTAGAGCATTTACACAGGACCTTCCCTTTTCAAAGCACCGAACCCCATTCTGCGGCCACTGATGTCAGTGGGAGTTTTGCTCCTGATTTTAGCAGGAGCAGGTCCATTAACCCGCCCGTCATCTCGGGGAAGTAGGTGCAGATGGGGAAATTGAGGCACAGAGAGGCGAAGTGAGTCACTCAAGGCCACACAGACAAGAGAACCTAGGAGTGCTGACTTCCGGTCCCCTTGCTCTAACAGCTGCACTAGCTGGTAAAATGTAACACTGTTGAAAAAAGAAAATATTCCAGAACAAAATAAAACTCTGAAATGAAGATCATGTGCTTGATTCAGCCTGTAAGGACTGGCAAAAAACAGAGGAAATATGTTAAAACATAGGCCAAAAACCAGCAGTTTAAACCTGACTGGGACAGACCAAGCATTTCCAAAGGCATTCCCAACATGCAGCTCAAAGGGTTAAATCATTCCCTGTTTCCCTGGGCCTATGATGTAGATTTTTGTCTGCTTTCAATGCTTTTCTCATTCAAATGAGCACGCAGCCAAGTTTTCATCCACTGTCATAATAGTTCTTGCCGCACCCCTCGTGTTCTCAACGTGGTTTGAGTGAGTCTGATGGCTTTGGGGAACTTGGCTTGCACGGGCTCTCAGCTTCCCAGGAGGTTCCTGAAACTCCTCTTCAGTGTTGGGCTGGGCTCCTCTTTGCCATTCTTCCTTTGGAGTGACCTTTTAGACTGTAATTAGAGGTCAGGAAATAAAACTGCTGGCGTGGGTTCCGCCTGTGACATCAGATACTAAACAACTGCCTCCAACCAAGGTATTTGGCAGCTAGGGGGAAAGCAGATTTAGCACAGATGTGTCCGCTGCTCCTTTTTGACCACTTTGGTAAAGGGTCATTCTCATCACCTGCCCTCCTTTAAGGAGAAGGCCAGATAATCACACATCACCACCTCTTCCTGGGAGGAAAGCACATTTTACCACTGACCTAGAAAAAGAATGCAACAGGCTGGGTGTATTAGCGAGGAGCGTCTCTTCGTTGTGTTGCTTTCTAAAATCATCTCGTTCTTCGACGAGTGTGATCCAAAAGCTAATACTTAAAAGCTTTCAATAGTGTATAACCAGCCAGCTGCTGCCCTATCAACTGTCTGGTAAACAGATCCGTGGTGCCGGGATTGCTAGCTGTCTCTGGTTCTGATAACGCAGGGAGGGCAGGAGGCACGGCTCCTTCCTTATTATTCCTCACTGTTTGCCAGGGTGCCCGGAGCGATCAGAGTGGACGTGCAAGATATTTTCTCCCGTTTAAGGCCTGGTCTACCCACAGTTTTTGACCAGCATAACTATGGCAGAGAGGGGCGTGATTTTTACAGACACAGTTATACTGGCCCAACCTCTAGCGCAGACGCCATGTGGTGCTTTAGAGCTTTTTTCCCTTCCCATACTGGACTAAGCTACACCAATATTTATACTGGCGCATTTATACTGTGTACTGTTTTAGCTACGGTGATGTAGTCCAAGCCGTACAACGTGTGAGTGTAGACGAAGCCTTAGGGCTGGGCTACACTGAAAACTTACACTGGCCTAGCGCCGTCCCTCAGGGCTGTGAAATCCACACCCCTGAGAGACGCAGCTCTGCTGATCTAACTCCCGGTGTGGACAGCGCTAGGTTGACAGAAGAATTCTTCCACCGACCTCTTGGGGAGGTGGATTACCTTCGCCTATGGCAGGACCTCTCCTGTCCGCACAGGTAGTGTCTTCGCTGAAGTGTTATTATGGAGCAGCCGCAGCATTTTAAGTGTGGACAAGCCCTTAGTTCCTGTTGCTTTCTGAGCTGTTATACAGAGATTTCGGTGTTCTTGGCTGGAGGGGGGTGTTGGGCTGTTCCTCTGCACTAATTAGGATTGGTTATGCATCAGAAAGAAAGAGGTGTGGTTGGAGTACAAAACTAGGAGGCAAGAAATCCTGAGTTGTAAGCTAGGATCTGACACTGATTCCTTGCACATCCTTGCAGGAGAGGGCTGTGCGGTTCGTTTAGATGATGTTTACAAAGTGCTTTGAGGCGTTCAGTATCATCTTTACATCTGCTCACCAGGTTTGTGTAGGATAGGAAAAGTGGTTGAGGTTGGATTGGAGTTAGCTAACGTGATTTAACCAACCCCTACCTAACCTCGATCACTTTTTCAAATCTAGACTATTCCCTAGAGTCATAGGCACCTCTACAAACCAACATTTGTCAACAGTATTTACACCCGCAAAAACGCCATTCAAATAAAGTTACTCAGTTTGCAAAGTCAAGCACCAGGAAAAGTCAGATTTACAGCCTGTATGCGTGCTCCACGCTTGGTTGTTTTGGGAAGTTGTTTTGCAACTTTATCTCCTGCCTTGGGACAAGTGGACACCTTCCCTGGACAGACAGACAGTTCCCCTGACTTTCTTTTGCAAAAGATAGACATTGTATGGTACCCTCCAGAATTTCAGTTGCAAACAACTGAACATTTGATAGGCTTGGTGGGCAGGGCTATGCTGCACTGAATCAGCTGTTTCAAGATTTCATGTTCCATATGGGTAGTCATTGCTACTCCATGGATGCGTGGCTGGCACAGGGGATTGGTAATGGAATAAGTCAGCCTTTCCGCTCCTGGCCAGGTCTGCAAGGACAGCAAACTGTTACCTAGGACAGCAGGCAGGTGGCAAAAGGAGCTGGTGGATCTCTCTCCTGGCTCAGAGGACGAATACCCAGTTCACAAAAGCCACCACCATCCAGACTAACTGACACCTCCTTGGCAGGATCAGTTGAGAGACTAAGGATTGGAAGGGTCCAGGAGACTGAACTACTGTCCCACTGCAGGTCAGAGTAGAAGCCTCTTGGGCTGGGGAGGGCAGAAGTGGCCCTGCTGCTGTCTGTACTACACCTACAGTCCGTTTTCTAGGGCTGACAATCAGGCATCTTTCATGAGCAATAAGGGCCCTATCGTTTTCCCAATGAGGACATAGGGAATCGAGCCATTCTTTAAAACAGGAGCAGAATTGGGCTTAAAATACTTCCCCTCCTCTCTTCTCCTTTATTTTCTTCCTTCTTTGGAGGGTTTGTGGGAGAGTTGAGCAGCATCCGCACACCGTGTTATGGGACACGTGATATGTCACAGTTTTGAGAGCATAACCAAGCATCCGTGTGCCAGCAGAGCGGAACGCTAGCGGTTATCACCACAGCACTAATTACCATAACACTGCACATTCAGGTAGCTCTTAGTATTCGGGGTTAGATTTAAGCGGAGGAAAATTTGCCTCCGTTAACAAGCATTGCTCAAAGGTACATGCGGTGGGAGGGTTCTATTAGCTGGCCCTGTGTGATGACCTCAAGCAAAGAAAACCTTTTGCCTGGAACAATATATTTATATGGCTATTTTAACCCTGCCCATGTAGATGATTTACACTGATCAAAGTTGAATAGTCAAAGGTCTGGGTCCAAGGCTGCAAAGCCTGGGAACGTGGAATGACAAAACTGACTGTGTTCAGAGCTGTGCCTTGTAACTGGAGGATTCATAAATATGCATGCAACCAGATCATCTGTCACTTTTCTGATTTCTTCGCTACTCTTTTGATTTGCAGGAGTCCTATAGCTTGTGCCACGCACTTTGAAATGACAACAATTTTTGGAAAGCCGGAGGAGGCAACGTGCTCTGGAAGAGATGAGCTACCCTTTTTTCTGCTTTTAATAGATGATGTTTTGGTGGGCTATATTTAAGCTCTACTGAGAGGTACATCATTTTGCGTAATATAAGCATCATGAAATTACAGGCTTCTCTAAGTTCTGCAGATGTAGCCATTGCTATAAAAATACCTATTAGCCAATAAACACAGCTATCCCTAGGGCTTCCCCTACTTCTTAATAAATTGGGCATTCCCTGCGACTCCTCAGTTGTCTGTGACTTGATCCCCTGGAAAGGGCAGTCCTGATTTACAAACCCAAATTTCTGTTTTCCTGATGCAGACAAACTATGGGTTTTAGCTGCATGCATCCCCAGTTGCCACCCATCCCAGGTTGATAATGGCTGGAAGTGATTCCTGGAGCTGGGCAAATTTTTTGGTTGAAACTTTTTTCAGCGAAAAATGCAGATTTGGTGACACCAAAACATTGCACAAATTTGTCTAAATTTTTGCCAAATTATTTCAGTTGGGAAAAAAAAACCTCTGAAAATATTGAAACATTGTTCTGACATTTTCCAAACAAAACATTGATTTTTTGGGTTCAAAATAACTTTTTATTTAGCAACTTCCTTTTTTTTTTTTTTTTTTAGAAAAATGTAAAATGTAAACAATTGCTCAAAATCCAAATGAAACATTTTGTTCCAGGTCAAACAAAATGTTTCATTCAACCTGACATGATTTTTGTTGGTCTTTTCAATTTGCCAAAAATTTCAGTTTTTTGGGATCAACCTGAAATAGTTGTTCGATAGTCTAAGGCTTTGTCTACACACTAGATTTGTACTATTCTAACTATACGTGTATATTTAAAGCAATACAACCCACTTTGTGCCTCGTTTTCCCCATCTCTAAAACGGGGAGACGACGCTGACCTCCTTTTTAAAATGCTTCGAGATCTATTGCTGAAAAGCACCATGTAACAGCTAGGTGTTATTAATTAGTTAATTATTATTATACTGGTATTTTTGTGCTTACCTATATAGTCATTCCAGTATGGGAGGGGGAAAAAACATCCACACTAGGGGTTGTGCCTGTATAACTATAGTGGTAAAACATGACATCCTTCACCAAGATCATAGTTATCCAAGGAAAGCTGGTCTTTAGGAGCAAATTTCTACGCCACAAAGCCCACCCAAACTGGTAGTAGTTGGCAGACTCGCCAGAGGCAGCAAGGACTGAATGTACTGTGGAACTCCTCTGTCAATAGCTCAGCTATATCCCCCTCCCTGCTAAACCCAGGGTTGTGAGTTCAATCCTTGAGGGGGCCACTTGGGGATCTAGGGCAAAAATCAGTACTTGGTCCTGCTAGTGAAGGCAAGGGGCTGGACTAGATGACCTTTCAAGGTCCCTTCCAGTTCTAGGAGATGGGATAGCTCCATTAATTATTATTATAGCTGGAACTGGTTTATACTGTGGAAACATGGGCAGAATGTGGTGGATCAATGCCCATGTGGCTGCTACAGCCAGATTTGGGCTGGGCACCGTAACCCTATTCTTTGGTGTTGACATCAGCGGAAGGAGAGGTCAGGCTCAGGCACCGGCTAAGACCCTGTTGCGGATGGTTTGGGAGCAGTGAGATAGGATTTTGACTCTAAACGAATAGCAGCTGCGAACATGTGATCCGTCCTTATATGGGCAAGTGGGCTAAAAGTGTCCACTGGAGCTGTGTAATCTAACTGTGCCCACAAGCTGCCACAGGGAATGTAACAAGGGGATTTTTGTTTTGGATTTCGACCTGACTCACCATAAATGTTTCCACAGGGAAACTCTCAGAATGCCTAGTCTGGACATCTGGTTTTATTAAAAAGTGACCCTGTTTTGTATTGTGTTGGAGTTCTGACAAGCTGATGCCGGGTTATAAACAGATTTTTTCCCCCTTCCTCTAGTTGTGATAGCTGGCTCCTCAGGCTTGGTAGCCGTGCTTGAAGGAGAGATCTTAAATCTGACAGGAGACTAGAACCCGTATTCCCATTTCACACTCCAGAATCCTAAAAGAAGCTGCTCCTTTAACTTCTGCATACTGCAAACGCTCTCTGACCAGACAAGGGCTGTGGTGTGGGAATAGCCAGCGGGTGCCCAAGTGACAGAGGGAGATCTGTGCACAATTTTTGCAGCAAAATATGAAATTCATCTGCTTCTGTGTTTTGTCACAAATGCAAAACTCACACCCTGGGTTCAAGTGGCTTTGCTAAGGTCCCCCCGCCTTTTGAATGAACTGGGCTTAGTTATGGGAGAACCTGGGACGGTTTATTTAGTTTTGCACTGAAATCACATGACCTTTGCAGTTTTCCTAATGTGTTGCCATGTCCCCCGCCTGCACGTGCAACCATTGTTAAAGGGCAAAGAAGGGCGGAGGTCTGGCATAACTGTTTGCATGCAAATTTGTGGGAACAAATTTTGTAGGTTCAAATTACCCCTGGCAAAGGGAGGCCATTACATCAGAAAAATTGGCCCTGATTGTTGCACCTGATTTTCCTGGGTGTTAAGAGAACCAGGTTGTGCCTTGAGTAGGAACTTTATCCTCCTCTTGAAGCTAGGGACTGAGTTTAATGCATTTTAAAAAAATTCAAGCAGAACCAGGCCTTCACATCCAACCCAGTGTTTTACAAATTGATATATCTCCAGCCCAGTTTTAACACCATTGGCTGTGCACCAGCTTTGCTGAAACAAGCAGTAAAATCTTTCTAAAGAAACTAACCTTCAAAGAGAAAACAAAATGTACCAGAACATCAAAACGGCTATTTATATAGAACACAACAACTCCGGCCCCTTTCTAAACACTTCATTGGCCTCTGGTCCCCATGGCAAACCCAGTTACCGGGGTGCTCTTGAATCAGAAAGTGAATTCTGACGTCTCTTTCATCTAGTCAAGAGCCCTAAAAAATAACACTGTTGAATAGATATTGATCCCACTACCTCTGTCACTCACGCCTTACCGCTGGAAATTATTATTGTGGTAGAACCTTGTTAATCTACAATCAAAACGGAGAGATGTGCCACTCTTCTCTGCAAAGATTTCATAGCAGATGCTGTTGGGAAGAAGGTGTCATTATTTTTTGTTTTAAAAAGTCCCACTTTTAACTGGTGTGCAATGAAATATTATTATTTGTATGGCAGTAGTGGGCAAGAGCCTATGTCATGGAGCGCTGTACAGCCACACAACAAAAAGATGGACCCGCAAAACTAATTTAAACTAAACTGCAGCCGTCAGAATGAATCAGTCACATGCCACGTTCTCAGTCCAGTTCCTAGGGGCCAGGTGCCCATCTCCCTCCCCCCCAAAAAGCATCATATTCAACCCAATTGGCCCCCGGGTTGCCTGTCTAAGAAGACAGACTGAGGATTTATTGGGCCAAGGAGCCTAAGCCCTCCTCTTATACCAGGGTAGTATGGAGGTGGGGGGTTGGGTGGACGGGGATTTGAGGCCTATCATCAGAGAAGTATGTGGGAGAAGCTGCAGTATTGCTGTTGGTTAGCTTTTATAGCAATGCCCATTCATAGAGCTCACAGCGCTTGACAAAAATGGGTCATTATCATTGTGACAGATGGGGAAACCGAGGCACAGAGCGGAGACGTGACTTGCCCGACATCACACAACACGTCACTGATAGAACTAGACATAGAACCTAGGTCTCTGGACTCCCATTCAAGGCCAGTCCTGCTCTATCGCTAGGCAACATTGCCACTCTTCCTTGTCTGTGCTGTGCCTGCTTCTCTGGAGAAACAGGAATTCAGTCGCTGTCAATCTAGCACTTTCCACTAGCACTAAATAATAAACAAATAAATAAATAAATAAATAACCCCCACACTAAATAATTAAACAGGTTATATTATAGGACAATCAGCTATTTGTTAGTCATTTACTGTCAGAGATGAAAACTGGGGGGAGTGGAAACCAGGTATTTCTGGTTTTGTTATTTGTGTGTGCGTGCGTGCATGAAATTTAATTAAAACACATGCTAAAAAAGTAAGAGATTATAAATATGATCAGTGAAATCAAGCTGTGGTAAACTTCCCTTACTGCATAGCTTTCACTGGA
This sequence comes from Trachemys scripta elegans, assembly GCF_013100865.1. Taxonomy (NCBI): domain Eukaryota; kingdom Metazoa; phylum Chordata; order Testudines; family Emydidae; genus Trachemys; species Trachemys scripta. The sequence continues at coordinate 29,184,698 of NC_048311.1, forward strand.
AAAAGTTGCCTTGTAAAGCACGAGTAAGGTAGGGAAAAAAGCCCAGCACATGGTTTTAGGCAGGAACAGGTATCGAATACAGCTTTCATTGGTCTGTGTTCTATTAGCATCTGTTCACCTTGCACTCCGGCCCTGACCCTTCCACCCAAGTCTCTTAGATTGTGCTCTGAAACTAAGCAATTCTGGACCCCAAAATTCTGATGGAGGCTTTGTGTCAAGGACATGACTGAATGGCCGCACTGAAATCCACACTCAATGCATGAGTCTTGTCCAAGATCCATTAAGATGTTGATGCCCAGGCACATTTTTTGGAATGTTTTACTTGCTCAATACCATGCAGTCGATACATCCATTCTCCCATTTAAAATGTAATGTGAGTTCACATGATAGCACACCATCCCTCATAACCCCCATCAGCAACGACAGAGCCCTTAGAATTTATAAAACAGGCATATGATCTTGGTATTATAAAGAGAAACCGCCGGATGAGTTGAGATCTATCATCTGAGCCTTTGAAGATCATGACTTATGAATGAAGATGAAGAGCAATCACTTATTGCTGGGTTTGGTGGACATATTTTCTGGTCTCCGTCTGCCACGTACACACTATCTACAAAGGGAAAGATAGAAGATCCGTTTGTTTGACTTGCATGGGACGGGGTGGATTGGAAATGACATTGACCTCTTGAGCAACATTTTGGCTTAGAATCATAGAATATCAGGGTTGGAAGGGACCTCAGGAGGTCATCTAGTCCAACCCCCTGCTCAAAGCAGGACCAATCCCCAACTAAATCATCCCAGCCAGGGCTTTGTCAAGCCTGACCTTAAAAACCTCTAAGGAAGGAGATTCCACCACCTCCCTAGGTAACCCATTCCAGTGCTTCACCACCCTCCTAGTGAAAAAGTTTTTCCCAATATCCAAAAAAAGTTTTTCCTAATGTCCAAGCTGGAGACTGGCTCAACTTGCATTTCATTTATGAAGAACTGACTTAGAAGATAGCAAAAAATAGCCTTTAGCTACTAGAACATTTGCGAAAGAGGAAGGAAAAATCTATTTGTATTTTAAAGATAGAATAAGGGCAGCCTTCTTTCTCAAAATGGCGTTGGTTTGAGTATATGATTTCTTTAATCAGTATTTAGTTTGTTAATTACTTTTATTGGCAGTTAACCACCTTACGGTCTTAGTAGAACATCTGTTCCATGATTAGAAAAAAAAAATATTCCTCAACTCTTGCTGAGTGCAATTATTTTTGGATGCAAGTGGAAGGCTTCAGAATCATTAACAAGATAAAATGCTAATTGTTTGTAGAGTGTGTTTTTTAGTTACTTTTAAATAGTAAGAGAAGTCCCATTTATTTATTATTATTATTTTGGGTTGCTATGAGAAACTGTAGTAAAAAGAAACTGGTAACGTCAGTGGTGTAGAGAGCACATGTAGCCTTGTAACTAGACAATAAACCGGATCCCGGGAGGAAGTGGGCAAGAGAAACTCCCACTGAAGTCACTGGGAGTTTGCAGTGCTCAGAACCTACTAATAAGAGCTTGTATATCAATCATTTCCTTAATGAGAATGCTGAGGGCTAGTACAGGGATGTCAAAGCACTTTACTCAAAGGATGAGCATTATTTAACAGAGGGAGAAGATGAAAGGCCTTGTCTTATGTCAGTGCCGGGAATAGAATTGCAGTCTTCTCTCAGCCTACTCACCACCCACTGGACCACAACTCTCTTCTCGAGGTTCCCTGCACTTCAGGTGACTGTTCTTGCTGCTTCTGTTAGTGGCTTTGAAAGCAAACAAGGCACCTCTGCCCAAACTAGAAACATACAGTATATCCTTATGAGCCAAACGGCATCTTAGCAGTAGAAAATCAACAGCATGTCATGTGGAAGGGTCCCATATATGCTGGGCCACACTGGTTGACTCCATTCTGCGAGCAAGAACGGTGCTCTGAATTACAAAGAGGAAACTGGACTGTGATGGATGTTGTTTGTTATTGTGGTTGCACATCTCGTTCTGGTGAGAACCATGCACAGTATACATTTGTAAATGTTAGCAGCAAGCTAAAGCAAGCCTATCGAACCAGGTAATGATGGATGGCCTTGGTTGAGAGTGGGAACTTCCTTTCCTTATTTGAGAATAGCCCAGCGCAATCTGACACATATTGGCCTTGGAGCCCTTCAGATGTTATTACTGGAACCAAGAAGAGAGACCGTAACCCTGATTGCATACAATTATACAGGTGTCTGCCCCTCAACATATGGCAAATGAGCGTAGGGGGGTGGAGGTCAAGAGTTGACCTACTGGTCACTCTCCAAAAAAGATAAGATGGAGAACAGACCTGGAAGCCGACCATAACCACCACAGAAAGGTGGTAGGGGACTTGCGTGTTCTTATGGAAGAGCACCGTTGGGCCCCGCCAGCCAAGATGACCAGGGTTGGCGAATTGTCAGACCTGCCTTGTTTCCTAGACAGTGGGCTCAGGGAAGGGAGATTTTTGGGGTCCGGAACTAAACATTTTGGAACTTCAAACAAAGGTTGCTATCCAGCCTGGTTCTACGGAAGGAGGTTCAGGGCATGAGCAAGGCATCCAAATATTGAGTTAAATCCCCCCGCCTCCAAACCTTCCCTGGAAATGCCCCCCTGCCTGCCAATGCATGTTCTGCTTCTCCCTGATTCCAGTTGCTTTGTGAGGTTTATTGAGGACATTCACTCCTTTCTCACACATACACTCAATCTTTTTCTCTGCCATGGTCACAGAAAGCCAGGGTCACCTTAACTTTAGCAGAAAGTCAACAATAACCCGCTCTTTGGGCCATGACCTAACTGACCCTGCCTCCATGGGGAAACCGACCAGCGTCATTCTTGCAGCAGGCCCTTCTGCAATAGCTCCCTCTGTGGACACTCTCTTCTGGAATAAAAGGGACTTTTATTCTGGACTAGAGTGCACATACTGGGAGCTATTCCAGAATGGTTTATTCTGCAACAACTATCCCAGTCAATTTCCCATGTACACAAGTGTCATGTCCCCGTGTAATCAAAATCCACCGCAGCTGCCTACGGGCACCTTTCACTTTGCTGCCATCAAAAGGGCTTGAAGAATTCAGACCTTAACTTTTTTTCCACTGTGCTCTTTGTTTACTTCCCTTGTTGAATGTCACCAGTGCGGTTGACAAATATTTTCTCCCTTTGGCAAGCGGAGCTGTCAGTAACTAACCTTGTGTGTGTGCGTGTGATGCCATGAGAAAAAAAATCAGGAAATACTTTGAACATGGGAACTCACTGTTAAAGGAGAGTAACCGTCCTTGCATGCCAGAGTGGATGCCACGTGCCAGGGTCTGCAGCAGTACACACTGAAAAGACAGGTAAAGGCAGTGACTTGCTCCTAACATCAACAAGGTGGAAAAGTAACTAGGGAAGAGCTACAATACCTATATTGTACTAACAGAACGGGAGCATGCTGCCGCACACCAACTGCATTTTTTGCATCTTTGCATTAGTTTGGAAGGTGCATGTACCACTATACTCTAAAATCATACGCGCATGTTTTTGGATCAGATGAGGGGCAGCCAATTAAAGGTAGAATTGTGGTTTTAATGTCTTTAGTGCAACCTACTAAAGGGATTAAAGCCGTAACTCCTCTTAAATGTCTGTCTGTGAAAATTCTTATTCACTTCAATTTTCATCCCTGCTTCTTGATTCTCTACACAGGCACTTTAGCTGAGAGATGATCTTGGCTCCGGTCTCGCTCCCAGCCCTGGCTCCCGACCGCGGCTCCTGGGGGCAGGTGCGGACAGATGCCATTACGGGTTAGGGCGTTGTGACTTAAAAAGTTTGGGGACCACTAGTCTATGGGCTTGTCTACACATAAAACACCACAGCTACACCACTGCAGCACTTCAGAGTAGACATGACCTACGCTAATGGGAGGGGGTCTCCCGTGGGCGTGGGTACTTCACCTCCCTGAAAGGCAGTAGCTAGGTTGATGGAAGAATTCTTCTGTCGACCTACCCGGGGACTTAGGTCAGCTTAATAACGGTGCTCAGGGGTGTGGATATTTCACACTCTTGACCGACGTATTTACATCAACCTAATTTTCTAGCATAGACCAGGGCTGAATCTCTTACAGCTGCATTAAGATTCTGGTTGTGGCACAGTCAAATAACAAGCTCCCTCCAGAACCCCGGAGAAAAGTAGTTCAAGCAAAGCAGAGGCTGGCGTGGGCTGACCCGCTCTGCTAATGAACAGCTAAAGTCTAAAAGGTCCCTTAGACCTGACAAAACAAATAGCCCACAGCAAGATTAAATGAGAGCAGCTCTGACCTTTCATACGCTGGCCAGCAACAAAGGAACCAGTTCAGAAAAGTGGCCTGGCAGGGATCATTGCTCTGTCTTTTCTAGGCAATGGCAGTTTTAGTTTTTCTCTTAAATCAACAGCGTGTCAAACGGAATGTAGCCCCCCGAGACCCAAACCAGCAGCATGTCCATCAGCAGAGAAAAGGAAGAAATGAACACTCTTCCAGGCAGAGGAAACCGGGCTAAGGTTTACGTGCTACCTTCTCATTGTTTTCCTGGAGAGTTCTTTGGTCCTGTGGTTGCAGAAAGGTCAAAATCCAGAGCAGGATGAAACAAAACAAAACAAAACGAAGTGGAGTACGTGGGCAAAGGGATGTGGCTTTTGTTGTTCACAAGCTTCTTTTCAAATGACATGATTCACTCGAGGTCATTTTTCTGCAGAGAGCAGCTAAATGATGGAACCTGGCTAGTGCCCCAAGTCCAAGCTTGTATGCTGTAAGGAGCACGTATCTGGCTCTGCACTGACATGTGACTCCTCTACACCTCACTTCAGTGCTGTGCAATCAAAAAGCCACAACATGTGACCTTTCTACAGCACCTTCCAGTGAGGAGCTCAAAATCTCTTATGAACAATAGCTAATTTTCTTGTTATATTTCAATAGCACCAACAGGCCCCCACTCAAGACTGGAGCGCTATTGTGCTTGGAGCTGTACAAGCACATAACAGAGAAAGCCTTTTCCCCAAAGAGCTTGACCAGGCATAGGAAGTATGACTATTCTCATCATACAGATGTGGAACTGAGACACAGAAAGATTAAGTGACTTACCCTAGCTCACATAGGAAGTCTACGGCAGACTTGGGGGCTAGAGCCCAGATCTCCTTGTGCGCTTTAGTCTCAAGACCATCCTTGTTCTCTTGCAATGCACTCTTCCGCGCACCTTGGGCAGGCACGGTGGCATGGTGCATGATGAACAAAGAAGCATATTCTTTATACATATATTAAATATATATTAAATATTCTGCGAGAAGAGAAAAGCTTGGGCTGTGTTTATGTTTGGCAATACGGAGAGTAAGGGCTGTGGGCAACCGATCTGGTGACAGGAATACCTGACATGAACTTTCACCCAAAACGCTGACCCTTTTTGGAGGTTTTGGTTCCAGCTCACACATTTCAGTGGGAACTGGATGTGGAAATACAAGAGTTAAAATAGCACCAAAGAGGCGAAGTCTGTTATATTTCCAACTCAGCAGAGTCCAAAGTTTGCTTTTGAGGTTTCTGGTGCTAGGGAGACCTGGATACAGTCTGGCTAAGCATGCTGTCTGTTCGGGACTTGTGGGCACAGAACTGAAGCATTGGCACTTCACTTATATCCTCAAGAATTGTAAAACATTTTCCACCTGGTCTGCATCCGTCTCCTCAAGGCAGTTGCTGTCTGTGCGAGCTTCGACACCCAAGTAGAATACCCTGCATTACTGAGCTACCGCCATAAAAGGCTTTTCTAGTATAATGTAAGGAGGGATGTAATACCACCTTCAACACAAGTAGCTGCAGCAGAAATAGATCTTGTTGATATGCAGGGAGCGTCATTGAAATCTTAGTAAATTATATCCCAGGCTAAGCTATTCATTAAAGTCCCACGGGGGAATTTCAGTATAGCTAGGTACAGCATCATAGGAGATAGGTAGAACATTATAGTAATTTGAGTTCCTTTAAAAAGAGAAGCGTGGCTTAGCTCGTGAATCTGAATCTTAGGGTCTGGTAGTGTATGTCAGTGTGCAATGAATGTTTCCATTTAAGAATACAAACTCACACTAATTCACTGCGGATAATTGCATATCACAATATGTCACCGATGATCTCGCCCATCCCCATGCTACGTGAGATTTTGCTGGGGATCTTTCATGCCATCCTTTCCACCCTAATTCCACCTGTGTCACACATATGGGTGGTTCTGAAATGGACTCGTTCACCTACTCTGTTCAATGCCACTCTGCAGGGAACATTTCTTCCTGACCTCTGTGGTCTTCAGTGTATCCTCTGAAGCATGAGGCTTGAAAGCCCTTGTAATTTGCATCCCAGCTAGTGCAATAGTCGAGGCTGTTCTTATTCATATAAACGTCTAATCTGTCTATGAAAACTGGTCAGAGAACAAGTTTAACTAGCATCTAGAGAAGCCCTAGCTGTTTCTGCAGTGTGTAAATTGCCTGTTTCTATTAACTCACCGTAGTTTTCCTGTGAGGAATTGCATGCTGATTCAACATTTCTTTTTGGGGCTTACAGAACCCATAAGTCATATTCCAGGTGCCCTTTGAACAGGGGAGGGAAAAAGTGGCTTGTGGAAAACAAATGCTGATCATTTTCTTGAGTGCAGCTCTTCTAAGGATTATCTCAATGGATAATTCTCGTGCACTTTCACCAACTGGCTTCCTTTTCATTTTTCTGAAGGCTACATGCATCTACAGGAGCGCCACCAGCTTTTTTGCCGCCCTAGGTGGCGGAAGGTCCCGCCCCTGAAATGCTGCCCACGACAGAGGCGGCGGAAGGTCCCGCCCCCGAAATGCTGCCCCCGACAGAGGCAGCGGAAGGTCCCGCCCCCGAAATGCCGCCCCCAACGGAGGCGGCGGAATGTCTGGCCACCACGGTTGTCGCCTCCCAAATGTTAGTATCCTAGGCGACCGCCTAGGTCGCCTAATGGGTTGCGCCCGCCCTCTGCATATACTCCCATGATCTTCTCGGTGGATCTGTATGGTTAGCTGCCTTTCAGGCTCTGCCGTGCGTGGCTGTAGTGTGGGAGTTTGCGTGAGACAACAAGTATATGCAGTTTCCTGGTGGACATTTATTTTTATTCCCAGCATAATGGCTGGCAGTGTACAGCTCTCTGTCTGCCTAACCCCCTGGATCAATTCATTCACTGTACAGTGCTGTACAATGCCTATGTGACTCTTCATTGCTACAAGAGGGGTTGTTTGGGGTTACTCACAAACCAAGATTTCCCTAGCAAATGACCTAAAGCTTCTTCCTCCCCACCCCCATCCCTCCCAAACTGCCTCAAGGTTTTTACAAGACAAAAATACTTTGGAATTGCTAATTGGGGGCTTTTTGCTTTTTCTCTGAAACCACTAACCTCACCAACCTCATGAACTTCCCAGTTCCACTTGAGATGGAGGTCTTTTTAGGACACCACAGTAAAATTGCCATCTGATTTCAGTGACTTAGCCACAGAGCCGGCTTATGCTTTATGAAACTCAAACTTACTTCCTGGGTAAATGAAATCTCTGCAGTTTGCAACAAGTTCTTATAGGCTCATTTATAGGCACTTGGTCTTTATCACATTTCTCCTCTCTGCAAGGCTGAATTCCTCCAAAAAAAGTGGTTTCTTTTTCTACATAACATCATCAACATGAGAAACTCTGGGGGAAAGTGTAGACCATTTTAAAGAAGTCTGATTCACTGAAATAACTTTTCCAGTTCTGCCTCCAGCCTTATACATAGTTAAACACCACTGCCTTAAATTTTAATGCCAAGATCTGTCCATCTACAAATATATGAGTTCTGCATGTCTGGAGAGAACTAGCTATGATAGCTCTCGTACATATCTATATCTAATCTGTCCATTTCCAGTGTTTCTAAGATGCCTGTCCTGGTGGTATCTTGGGGGTGAATATTTGAATTGTAGGTAATATAACTTACATTCCTTTGAGCTACAGAACCAAGATGCCTTTGTGGGGAATAAATCTTGATTTGCATTTACCAATCCCACTTTGTAATGAAGCAGCCTGGCACCAGATTGCAGTTTTAAAGAAAAATGGCAAATTGCATGCTGGGTAATCATTAGGCCACACCCATCGCATGGTTTGTATCAGAGCTGGTCAGGAATTTTCCACTGAAATGTTTTTTTTCCCCCAATGGAAAATTCAGTTTCCACAAAATCAAAATTTTCTGTGGAAAAATTTTAAGTTTGCCCAATTTTTTCAATTTTCCATTGTGAAAATTGAAATGAAATTGTCCAACATTAACTTGCTGCTACCTAAGGTGCTGCAATGCTCCATGACAGTTGTAGCCCAGGAGCTCCGCACTGGTCGCTAACTATGGGCTGGGCTCCTGGGTCAGACTTATATCGCCCATTATGATCTCCCCTTGCAACTTTTCCAAACTGGGATTTTTCACAACTTTTAAGTCCATGAAAAATTTCAATATTTGGATTTTTTTGGTCCCACTTCAGGCTGAAAACACATCTCAAAATATCAGAATTTCGTAGAGGATGGGATTGACTTGACTCTAGTTGCGATGATCTGATGGCCCTCACTCTGAATGCAGTCATAAACACCTTTAAACCAAGCGACTGCTGTATCCTCCAGAGAAAGGTTCTCTTTTTGAATAATGCTTTGAGTCATGTTGCTTTGTTTATATTATTCTGGTTTGCTCCCAGCCTCTGGAAAGCTTACTGATGCAAACTGTACAGCGAGACTGCAGTGTCTAAGGTCACATTGATGATTTACTGAGTGTCTGCAAACAGCTTTCAACTGCTGTTCACCTTCCCCCACTTTTTTCTTTTTTTTTTTTAATAGTAAGGAGAAAATAATCATCTTCCGTCATTGCCGCTATTGCTCAATTACATGGTTATTTCTGACATGAAGATTATAGGATAATTATAGTTGAAGATACTATGATTTAACTAGATAACTAAGTATCAACATTTTATAAACTACAGGGAATTTTTTTGCTCATATGGTAATATTTAGCCTTAATTGGAGACATAATTAACCAAGTAACTTCTAAACTACATAGTAACTATCAGAGAGAATTACGAAAGAATGCAAAAATTCCCTGCAAATAAAGTGACGCTGAATCTTTCTTTGCCTGGTTTTGATTTCTCCCATTATATTCAAGACCTCATTTCAAGAGCTAAAGGAGGCTTCAAGAGGCACTTGAGATGCACAAATGATGTGGTTTGGTTTGATCTCAGCAGTTTGAGTTTTTCAAAATTGGGAGGGATAGAGATTTGAGCCACAACTGAACTGAACGTCCGAAGACTGTCAAACGTTGGAGAGATGGTTTGCCTTTTGCCCCTCACAAAATCCCATGTTAGTTGCTTTATTTTCATTATCCAGTGTAGAAATTTCACCATTTTCAAACCAAAGTACAAAAATACTCTTTTGCAATTACTTTATGTGAGTGTCAAAGAGGAATTTAGGTGTCAAAGGGATTGCTTAAAACAATGCTCTAGGGTCTAATACAAAAAAGACAAAGCATATTGCTCTAGAAATGGAATCCAGGTATTCTCTTTCAGAAGGTGCCAACACTTAGCATCTATTACAGGCTAATAGAGACAGCTACTGTGGGAACTGGGAGGGAAACTGGAAACTTTTAGCCTTTTTACTGTGGGAGAGGCTAGCTCTGGTTGGTTTAACTAATGGGGGAAGCAGAGGGGTTTTCATGTGGACTGATGACTTCTTTCTCTCACTCAGGCTGGGCTCTTCTGTCTTCTCGGCGTCCAGGTCTGGGAAGGTTAATGGTAAAGACCTTAAGTCCATCTCGGTGCTGCAGACTATGCCCTGCCTCAGCATCCGAGGGGTCATGGGTAAGTCTTGAGGTAAAGTTAATTTCTGCATCTCCTAAGACAGAAATAGTTCATAAAAATGCATAATGAACACACAGGCCAACCTCGAGAAATACATTCTATCGCATGCATTTCTATAGCGTCCATCATTTCAGCCTGGGCGTGTATGTGTCAGGATTTTGTCTGAGGGCCTGATGATGGGTGGTTCTCTAATTACAGCCAATTTCAGGGTTGAATCTCTCTGGATTTAGTTTGAGACTAGTGAAATTATTTCTGTGGTTCCAATAATCTATGTACAAGCACCCAGAGACATTGTACTTGGTGTATTTTTAAAACTCATTCAATTAAACACCCCTCCCCCCTTTCCTCTCTGGGGACTCTACAGAACGGGAGAGAAACAACAAAAGTTGATACAACCAGATTCCTCCAGTGCATTTTGTAGGGATGAATATAGATGAGCCCAAATGGCTCCTCTCCTCACCATCTCCACATCTGGAAACCCCAAACCTGTATATCCTAAACAGAGGGGCATTTGGGGTGAGAAGTAACTTTCTCCCTGGCCATGGACACAGTCTTCCCTCCGCTTACAAGTGGAAATGGAATCTGGGGCCCATAGAACCTAGCAGCTCCATTTACGCCTGTGTTGATGCTGTCAGGATAATGTGTGGCCTTTAATAACTGTAGAGATGAATTTCTAAATATTCTGGCTAAGGGCCAGAATATTGCATTTCTAGGTGCCAGGTTTTACATCTGCCTTGCACATGTACTGACAAAAAACTGTGTGATACATGTGTTTTGAAAAATGCATATTTCATATCTGTAATGACAAGTATTTCTGTTATAATACATACAAATGTATTAGGGGATGAAGCTCCTGGTTGGGAATTAAGATTTCTAATATTCGCTCTGTCGCTAACTCACTATGTGGCCTTGGGCAAATCACTTAACCTCTTTGTGCTTCAACTTTCCTATCTGTAAAATTGGGAACTACATTATTTATCTGTGTGCCTCGGAGGGTTATTTTGTAGATTAACTACTTGACATTTATACACCACTTAGCATGTACACACTGTTCATATTTGCAGAGTATAATTATATCATAAATATATTAAAGATCAGGAGGTGCTCAGATAGCATGATAATGGGGGCCAGACAGAGAGAGATTTCAAACATGAAAAAATTTATCTAAATTAAACAAGTATTGTAAGAAATCTCTGAAGGAATGAAGATTCTCTTTGAAAGGAGTGCAGCCAACTCAAATTTGACTCCACATTTAATTTTTGTACAAGCAAGTTTTTAACCCAAGCAAGGATCAAGAAAAATGTTCCCACGATATTTTCTTTTAAACAAATTCAAATATAAACTATTATTTTTACGAAATCAATATCACCCAGGCCTAGCTTGCAAACAGAAGCCTGGAAGCGATGCTAAACAAAAGCGAAAGTGAGGCCATTCATTTTCATTTTCCAAGAAGTAAACAAACAGAAAATAAATAAAATAAAATAAAAAAATAGATTTTTAAAATTCTTTTCATTTTAATCTATGGTGTTGTTAGAAAGGTAGGTAGGTAGTGTGACTCTGCTATAGATTATGATTTTTAAGTTGATGCTAACCCATTAACAAACAGCTGGGTGATTTACTTACTTCCTTACTCCTTTTGTAGTGAAGTTTATGAAGAAACGATTAAACCTTACAGGAAAAGCCGCAAGGAAAATATAATGAAAACAGCCAGGAGTCATTGACTGGCTGATTCTGAAAATGCTGTTGGAATGGCTATTGGCAGGAGGGGCCTTGGCCACTGGGGGGCTGGTTTGTATTTAATGTAAAACTACCTGGAGGGAAGGACACTTACCGGGGTTGCTAGTGCATGAAAAGGTGAACAGAGTGTCCCAAACCGGTTGAATTTGTTAGCATTGATAGCCCCAAACACACGCCGACGGGCTTTCCTTCCTGTAATTCTTTTCACCAGGTCATTTTCCAGATGGTGTCTGAAAAGGCTCTGCCACTGAAAAGGGAAAAAAAAAAACTGGGTTGCAACGGCGATGATGCCATCACACTAATTTAAAGCCTATCTCCCTTTTCAGAATGAGGGAACATTGATTCACGTTGGAAACAACTAAATCCACCCCCAGAGCTGCCCTCTTCCTAAAGCTCAGAAGCAGAGGGCATCAATATCACTTAATGGAAACGCATGACAATGGTTTTATAACATCAATAGATCCCCTTCCCAAAGGAATGCTAATTACAGCTCAACTTCAGTGGCTAAAGTGTAAAACGGACACACTATTCTATGTATGATTATGTCCCCAAAACTCCAATATATGCCAGCCACTGGAGAGAAATAAACACAATGCCTGGCCCATGCCCCAAAGAGTTTACACTCCTATGGTCATATAGAGTCCCATGGGTTCCTGGTGGACATCTGCATGGAGCTCATTGTAGGATCCACCAAGCAAAGATGATAGATGAGATTGGAGAGGAGGGACAAGGAGACAACAGGATTCATGGGATTATAAAGCCAGAAGGATTCATTGTGATCATCTATTCTGATCTCCTATATATCACACACCATCTGAGTTGCTCACTAAGGAATGGGACATCTCAAAGGTTCCACCACGTGTTTTTGGTTCTGTTTATTGTTCTTTTCCCTGCTCACTTCTCACATCCTTCCCAGCAGAAGTGAAATTTGAGGAGGGAATTGAACATGGTGAGGGACGTGGCAAGGTGACCTGGTTTTGGGAGGGTGTTCCCAGGTTCAGGGGACGCATTGAAGAAGGAAGAGACACATAGCGGTGGTTGCTGATTTTAGAGAAATTACGCAGTTTTCTTTCTTTCTTCCTGGTGGTGTGACTTTTAGTGATTGGCAGTTCTGGACTGATCGCCCTGGAGATGGTCATTTCTCTATATCTACAGAACAGCTATAGAAGAAGCGATACAAGCTTCCCCCACCCTGGTGCTTCAGCCATGGCCTGGAGAGAGCAGACCTCCAGGAGTGAAAGGGCAGCTCTCAGTCTCCTTGGCCCATGTAATCCCTGGCCTTTTTACTGAGAATGCCGAGAAGATTGCAAATTAGTGCTAGTGGAGATATGTCCACTGGAAAATGGACCGAGTTGACCCATCTCATTTCATAAAGGCTACAGAACAGGCTTTGGATGGAAGTAATTTCAATCATTATGGATGTGGGCTAATTCCACTGCTTGCAATCCATTACAGTTGGAACAAACTACCAAGGGAAGTGGTGGATTCTCCATCTCTTCCAGTCTTCATATGAAGACTGGCTGCCTTTCTGCAAAATATGCATTAGTCAAATGGAAGTTATTGACCTCGGATATACGAATGGTCCCTTCTGGCCTTAAAATCTATGAATCACCAACCCTCTGTGCCACCCAAAAATTCACATTTTACAACGGCATTAACCACCTGAAGAAGAGGTACAGAAGAATACATAAGAATGGAGCATTTGTTATCAGACCTTGGAGATTACTGTTATCTGCATTTCCTTATTAAATATAGTTCAGCTTTGCTGCCTCACACAGGAATAAAACCTACTGGCTATTACTTTAAGAAACCATCCATTATTATTATTATTATTTTAAAAAAACCACCATTCAACAGTCTATTTGCTCTTGTGTTTGCAATAGATTGGATTGCTCTGCATAATCCGCAAACCGTTCCCTGTACATGACTTTTTTTGGCTTGCCTATCTGAAGCAATCCCCAATGCTTTATCGCTTTGTGTGTCTTTTAATTAACCTGAGCTCATGGAAGATTCTCTTATCTTAAGCTGCAGGGTTTTACCCTTCAGTGGAATGGCAGAGTGTCAAGGTCAGAGATAGGCGAAAGATCTCACAGACTCACCTCGTGTTTTCTTTGATTTGAGGTACCGGTGAACGATTGTGGCGTAGTCAGGCGGCTTTGCACCGTATCCTCGGCAGAAATCTGGCTGGGGGATGTGGATGGATGGGCACCATCCGCTCTTGGTAATTGGAACTCTGTAGAGAGAGAATAGGGTCAGCAGGTGGCACTGTATGGTAGAACATGTATAGTATTTCTTAAAGGCATGGGCAGTTCTGTCAGCTTCTTCTTTAGTAAAAAGCAACAGAGGGTCCTGTGGCACCTTTGAGACTAACAGAAGTATTGGGAGCATAAGCTTTCGTGGGTAAGAACCTCACTTCTTGTCTGAAGTATGCATCCGAAGAAGTGGGCTGTAGTCCACGAAAGCTTATGCTCTAATAAATCTGTTAGTCTCTAAGGTGCCACAAGTACTCCTGTTCCCCCTGATACTTGACACCTTTCTTCTTTAGTGGAATCCCAGCAAAACAAGGCAATGGCCTAAAGCGGAGCAGGGACCACACACACCAAGTGCTAAATACCACATGACTCAGGAGAGGAATCACACCTCTTTATTATGTGGATTTAGCTTCCTAACACTGTCACTGCCTGATAAGCATCACCAGACCTTCGTTTTCCCATTTGACTCACTGGCTTCTGGAACACCTGTGTAATTGCCATAGGTGCGAAGACTCTGTGCGTGTTAATATTGCTTGAAGCACTTATCAACCTAACTAAAAAAAGAACCAGACTGTTGAACGTGGAGTCACACTCGGCCGGGCTCGGTCAAAAATGACTTGGGCCTGTTAGTTCTTTGCATTCGAGCCAAATCGTAGCTTCATTATCAACAGCTGCCCCCTCCCATCTCAGCATCCTTCCTGGATTTGAAAAAGTTTGCTGGTTTGAAAGCCTCTGTGGGCATTTACAAATGGAAAGGTTTGTTGCTGCAGCCAGGCTGCGGTGTGATGAGACCTCTTTGGAGCTCAGCGCACAGCACCTTTGCATGAGCAGCTGCTGAGGCGTGATGGGCAGAGCCAGCGCTCAGCTGGGAGACCAAGGAATGCAGGTGCCACAGGAAGCAGTGATGAAATGATTCAGTAAGCGTGTCTGATCTTTCCGAGGTGATGCTCATCCAACACTCCAGCATGGTTTGGGATCACTGTGCGGACAGAGGTCAGCAACAATTCCATTTCAGTCTTTGACAGAGGCGGGGTTTTGGCCTCTGTAGTCTGACAATTGCTTTCTGTCTATTTAAACAGCTGTTGCAACTGGGAAGCATGCTGCTTCCTTTCCTGTCCCAAACCATGCAAGGTGCTGTTTGCTGTGAAACAGATGCTGCATTTCAACCCAGAGCTGGCTGCACTTCAGTAATGCTTGAAGGGATTCCCGTGCAATTTGTCCGTCTGCTTTCGAAAGGGACAATAACGGATAGTTAAGGTCCGGTCCAAAAGAAATGTTTCCATGAATTATGCAAATTCCAGTTTGAATTCTCCCCCCCCCCACCCTCAGGGATACATTTAAAACAACCCCCATCGCCTGTTTACAGCTGGGTAGAGCATGGCAAATACAACTGGCACAAATATTTTTGACAAAAATGTCAACGCCAAATCGTTTCATGGAGATACATTGATTTCAACTACATGTTTGACAGGAAGGCTTCAGAGGTCCAGGGCTCTCTGGTCCCATCTGACTAAATTGAGGGAGCGAGCAACTTGAATGGAAAAACCTGACCTTTTCTATCCACAATTCTGTTTCACAAAAACACATTTTGAAACCTCGAAAGTTGTCATGAAACTGAATCGGCCTCCTCCAGCCAGCTCGTGTGAGATGGTTAGAAACACAAATGAAAATCACACCGGTCTGTATTCATTGGACGCTCCCCTCAGCCCAGGCAAACAGCCAACAGCCCAGCCCACAAACCCTGACCCTCTGCTCAAGGGTTCACAGAGCCAGGATCCTAGGTCAGCCCATTACAGAACTAGGGCTAGAGATTTGAAATTTGAATATAAACCTGAACTGCCTTAAAGTTCATGAGGGGCTTGGAGGGGTGGGGGGAAAGAATCAGACCCATGTCTAATAAGTTGGAAAAGTGCATGAAATTGTTAACATTCCTTCACCTTTAACAATCAATGGTTTATTAGAACATAGGGAAGGGTATTTGTTCCCCAAGCACCTGCTATTTCGCCTGGCAGTGCCCCTTTAAGCTTCTGAAGTCCTTTGGGATGAAACGTGCCAAATAAGTGCAAGACATTAATTAGTTTTATTAAAGATGATGATACAAAGACAAATATCTTCGGACTCTGCCAAGCCTCCTTCGGGAGGCCCCAGACTGACAGAGACTAAGCGAGGTATCGAACAGTCACTAAAGTTCAAACATTTGGAGCGTGGTAGGGAGAGAGACCATCTCTGCATCGCTGTGGGACAGACATTCACCTGCCCTTTCCATATAGGGTGGGGTCCCTGAGAGGAGAGAGCTTCTCTTCTCCCCTCCCCTGACTGCCTCTCCACCCCTAGGCCTCCTCACCTTGCCTCATGAGACCTTAGGTCCAATCCTCTGGTGCGGCTTTTTTCCTCCTCCCCACCCCGCTTGTTGGATATGGTTCTAGATCTGTCCCTTCCCTTCCAGGGGATGGGGATTGGTTCGCTTCCTCCCCTCCTTCCTGGCCTGCAGTTTTACATTCTTGGCTTAAACCCCTTTCTTATGGATCCTTACTCTATGCAGCCTGCATCCCTTGCTAGGCTTCAGCATGCTTGTAACGTAGTTTGTAACAGGGCGTGGACGCTAGCCCTGCACCAATCCACTAGGTAGGGTGACCAGATTGGAAGTGTGACAAATCAGGATGGGGGTGGTGGTGGGGTAATAGGTGCCTATATAAGAAAAAAACCTCAAATATTGGGACTGTCCCTATAAAATCAGGGCTCTAGTCACCCTAGCATTAGGCTGCAAGTGCATTTGAAGGTGGCTCCCAAACACAGGGCCTGATCCAAAGCCCACAGATGCCCGTCCACTTCAGGGACTCAGAGTCCTGGTTAACAGCTCCAGGGTAGACAGAGCTTGAGATCCATGAAGGCGACAGGGAGCCCACTGCTGTCACTGGCAGGTTTGCAGGAGCAGGTTTCTAGCATGGGATCCTAGCATGGGTAGCTTTTGCTTTTGTTTCCCTCTCCGACCCGTAAGGGCTGAGAAGCAGACAAAGAGGCAGACACAGCAAGGTGACTTCAGAGGATGCCCAGGGAGGTCAGAGAGAATTCGTACAGCAGAGCATGTAAAACACCGGCAGCCTCTGATCAGCCAGGCAAGGTAGGATCTGGAAAGAGAATTATGCAGCCGTGTCTGTTTGAACGAGGGAATTCGCTATTTCCCCATTTCGTTCCTCGCCTCCAATACCTGTGAGTTTTAAAC
Organism: Trachemys scripta elegans; assembly: GCF_013100865.1. Taxonomy (NCBI): domain Eukaryota; kingdom Metazoa; phylum Chordata; order Testudines; family Emydidae; genus Trachemys; species Trachemys scripta. The sequence continues at coordinate 29,201,785 of NC_048311.1, forward strand.
AATATGCTAGGCCGGGAAAAGGCATTCTTCAGCATCGCCGGGGCTCAGTGCTGTCTAGACTTCAAAACACAACAGTGCACGCCCTTCCTTGAACTCCTGCCACTGCCTCTCTCAACATTTCCTAGACATGGAAGCTGAGAGCCCTTCGCTTTGCCAAAGTCTCAATCATGCTAACGAGCCCCTAGTTCCTGTAGCATCTGGCAATTGGTCCTGCTGAACTTACAGCAGGTGTTAGCAAAGTTCATTTCCAAAACCACATCCATCCGAAAAATTCAGCCTTCACTTCCCATTATGGAATGACAGCATCTCCCTTCAGGCTGACGGAGAGAGAGAGAGGAGCTTGGAGCAGGCTGTTCCTGGAGGCACGGCTTCCTAATAATTACGCTACGGGGGTAAGCTTTCTACTGGCGTATTACTGTCAGGGCAAATTGATGTCTAAATCCTGTCAGAAAGGAGATACCTCTCGTAGCTTGGAAGAATGTCCTCTTTTCTATAAAACCAGCTATGTCCAGAGACCCGAGGTCGCAGCTGCCCTAAATAACCTGCTCTTTCTTGCTTATGTCCTTTCCAACTTCTTATCGGTATGTTGAGGGATGTGTGGTTCTACAAATCTGGTTACCCTTAAGTGAGTTTAGATTTCTCATGTATTGAGGTGTTTGTTTAGTTTAGGGTAGAGTTTCTCACATTAGCCTTTGACTCTGTGGGTTTTCATCACAAAGAATGGGACCTGGCTGTCTCTGAGTGCAGTCCAAGTGAAGAGAGTTTATAAGGAGAAGGTACAGGGTTTGCCTAACCCCACGATCTAAGTAACTCCTTAAAACCCTGTTTCTACCCCAGTCAGGCCCTCTCTGCATTCCTTATGATGTGGCTCAGCCTGGACCCGTTAGTGCTGATAGGAGGCATTTTCCAATTGCCTCTTGTTACCCCTACAGCGTGCGTCAGGTCCATGACACATCCAACCCCTGCAGGCTTTGGTTATGTGCTGGCGAATGGGTTTGCCTCACCGCTGTTCTCCACTGGATGGACTGTCAGACCTGCTCCAGTATCAGGTCATTTCACCCTCTGGCTATCTTAGGTACTTTATAGCCCTCATAGGACTTCACGGTTATTAATGGCTTTTATCTCACCACACTCTGTAAGGCAGGGAAATAATAGCCTCCGTTTTAGAAATGGGGAACTGAGGCACGCAGTAGGTTGAGTGACTTGCCCCATATGACACACCGTGAGCCTGTAGCTGAACCAGGAATTGAACCTATTTCTTTTGAGTCTTAGTCCAGAACGCTAATTGCGAGGCCCTTCTTCCCTCTAGTGACATGCCCCTAGGAGGGATAGAACCAAAACTAACACTACAGGTCATTTAGCTCATGTAACAGAGGCTTATGTTTTTGGAGCTCAAGGTGTCAGTTGCCATGGAGTGTCCTGTGATTATTTTCAGAAGTGACTAGAGATTTTGAGTGTCTCAATTTTTGGGTGCCTAACTTGGCACCCCTTAAAGGGGCCTGATTTCCAGAAGGTGGGTGTTCAGCACTTTCTAGAAACCAGGTCCCTTTAAGGTATATGAAACCAGGCAGCCCCAAATGGAGGCAACCAGAATCACCACTCACTTTAGAAACTTGAAGCCCTGAGACTCCAAAATTTTGACCCAGAGAAAAACACACTCAGCAGAGACAATTTCTCAGGTGTTTGATCACGATGGAGCTGATTCCAGCCCCACAGCTCTGAGCCGGCAGCTGGCAGCTCTAATCTGATAGGCTAGAAAAGTAACACAAATCAATGAAAAGCTCCACATTAGGACTCCGACTGTCTGATGTAGATTTGACTGTGTGTGATAGATAATGTGTCTGCTTTAAAAAAAAAACACAGGTCACGCGTGAATATGAAGGGTGTGTTCGTCTAATGGCAGGACACCGAACGGTAATTAAAACATTCAGCAAATGGGAACCGACCAGCAAACACTTAAGTGGCCTAAGCCCATCTAATACAAAGAAGGCGGAAGGTGCACCTGCTAAGCAGAAAGGCAATAATCCTATTGCCTTCCATTCCACAGCACCTTCCATCTAAGGAGCTGAAACCAGTCTCATTAATTCAGTTTCCCCCGCAAGGTGGGTTTTCCACATGGGGATGCAGAGGCACAGTGTGTAAGTCATGCAGGAAATCTGTGGCAGAACCCGGGAATCCTGGCTCCACGTTTCCCGCGCTAGTGCCTATCCAGCCTGTCACCTGGTACTTAACGGCTTGATCGTGAGCACAGGAGGCAAAGAAAAGAGGCTCTAATTGCTCACTGTTCGAGCGGCTTGTGGATTTGGATAGGGAAACACATCCAGATATAAAATGCTGCAGTGTATTGTGAGCTCTCCAAAGCAGCAAGATGGCAGATTTCTCTGTCCTCCCAGACAGCTGGAACAGATTTTACATTTGACAAAAAAAAGTCTGATCTATGGGCTTCCAAACAGCACTCTGGACAAAGCGCTTATGTGTGTTTTAACAAACATGTTCATGAAGGCAGGGTTTGCGGCCAGCCCACTAAGAGTTGGCTGCAAGTTGCTCCTAACTTGGACGGAAAAGTGCAGAAAATCTGTGTCCAGGCTAAACAAATCTGAGCACATGTACCCGTTCAGCCTTGAATCTCGGAAGCCGTTGACCGGCCAGTAGCTCCAGGTGGTCAGAATTTGCAGTCTTGCTGGTTGATTTCTATAGGGCCATTTCAATTCAGACCCCAAACAATGATGTGGGTGCTGTTCTGCACACCCCTCTCACTTAGATAACTGCACAGTTATTACCATCTTCATGCAGCACAGTGCCTGAAACTTCAGAGCAAGGCAAATCAACCCTTTTAGGTCCTCACCCAGCAAAGCACTTAAGCGCTTGCTTCATGCTAAGCATGTTCTTAAGTCCATCTCTATTCTGCACTGAAACATGTGCTTAACTTTAAGAACAGACTTCAGTTCCCTTGACTTCAGTGGGTTTTAAACAGCTGCTTACGTGCTTTGCTGAGCTGGCACCTTCATGCATCTGACCTATTATGTAATACTATCCATAGATCTGGGATTTCCTTCCTGAGCCCCATGGTGATCAGGTGGCATGAAGCATGAGATTTAACTTCCCTGATCTGATCATGCATATGGCAATAATGGTAATCCAATTATCTAGCCTTTTAAAAATGCAGCCACACTATTTGACTTTCTGCTCCAGAAACGCAGAGTTCACAGTGAATATATTTCTGTTCATTTGGGAAGATCTGAAAGTATTTCCATGGTGGGCATTTGTTCAGTTTAATGTGTTCTAGGGGTCACTGTGTGTCCCCCCTCCACTCCTTGGCTAGGAATTTTCTGGGCAGTGTTGATTTTTTCCCTTAGTATGTTTTTAGTTAGCTTTTTTTGTTGTACCCAAAGACCTTTGGGTGTTGGCACCACATCATGAGAATATTTTATTATTATTTATCACAGTTATGAATGCGACTCTGTTTACTGCATGGCCCCTAATGATTTACACAAATTCCTGGAACCCATATTGTGCAAAGTGAACGGAAACCTCACAGCTGTGCATTCCTTCAGTGAAAAGTGCAGTCCGGTTCCAGTCTGTTTCTTAGCAATAAGTCAAGCCTGTGCAATCTATGGAACAGCTTGGCAGCCGCGTAAAACTGTCTGACTGTTAGAACAATTTGTTGCTCACTTATTCTGGGTCCTGCCCTGAAGTCCTGACTCCAGTAAACCCCCACCCCTCCATTTCCAATATTTGCCAATTGGCTTCACTGAGTTTTGACTGTGCGAAGACTTCAAGATTGGAGTCTTAGGAGCACTTCTGACGCTTTGAAAATGACAATTTTTTTTTTACTCAGCAATTGCAGAACATTCAGATCATTTTAAAGAGGAGGCAAACAAGCAGCAGACTGGGATTTGGCTGAAGTAATGAATTCAGCTCTTCACAGCCTCACTAGGTCTACATTTCTCCCTGGAACCTAATTAAATTACTTTAATATCCATCTTTCAGCACCTTTTGTGAAGCGGGATGACAAACAATGAGTCACTCTATTTTATAATTACATAAATGTTAACTTATTTTAAAAGAGACACATTTGGGGCCAGATCCTAAACTTTCCATCTGGCTACTTTGGGCTGCACAGACAGCACAGAACAGCCAGGAACCTGGTCTAGACGGCAGTGGGGGATTCCCAAGGTATACAACAGCATCTCCCAAAGTGCAGGTTGTGCTGGACTAACTGGGGGTGGAGAGCCATGAAAGTGTATGGAGTGACCTGGGTAGGTTGTAACAACGCATGGCATGGGTACAAGGGGATCAGTGGATTACATTTTTTCCTGAAAGGGGAGGGAATTATCCTTCAAAAGTCTGAGATATGCTGGCATGGGGAAAAGGCAACATGGCGGGAATGGGGAACAGATGGGAGGAGGACCAAGGGTGGAGTGTACTGTGCTCTAGCTGATCCTCACCTGTGCAATGGCCGTAAGGGCTCAGAACAAACCAGCCTGTCCAAGAGTGGCCCTTAGGCTGTTCTAACTTGTACTGGGGGCTGGTTTCACCCCTGGCTGCCCCCAGGAATGGGGAAGGTGTATTGCAGCCATCTTTGCCCCCTGCTCTGTCAGTTGCACAGAGAGTATGGTGTGAGGTGGAGAAATTGGAAAGGGTCCAAAGAAGAGCAACAAGAATGATTAAAGGTCTTGAGAACATGACCTATGAAGGAAGGCTGAAAGAACTGGGTTTGTTTAGTTTGGAGAAGAGAAGACTGAGAGGGGACATGATAGCAGTTTTCAGGTATCTAAAAGGGTGTCATGAGGAGGAGGGAGAGAACTTGTTCACCTTAGCCTCTAAGGATAGAACCAGAAACAATGGGTTTAAACTGCAGCAAGGGAGGTCTAGGTTGGACATTAGGAAAAAGTTCCTAACTGTCAGGGTGGTTAAACACTGGAACAAATTGCCTAGGGAGGTTGTGGAATCTCCGTCTCTGGAGATATTTAAGAGAAGGTTAGATAAATGTCTATCAGGGATGGTCTAGACAGTATTTGGTCCTGCCATGCGGGCAGGGGACTGGACTCGATGACCTCTCGAGGTCCCTTCCAGTCCTATAATCTATGATTCTATGAGGTCTCACTGTCCTCCCAGAAGAGCTGAAGTTAAGGGCTAACTCTTGAGAATATGCTCCTGATTCTTAAGGCGGGCCCCATTGCGGGCAAACACTTACCCTGCAGTTGCTCTCTCTCCTCCATTGTGCTTCCCCCATTGATCTCCTGGTTTACCTTCTCTTCTGTCTCTCCCTCCACATTTCTGACAAGCTCCTCTGAACTGAAGAGCCGCCCATCAGTATATGCCAGCTGCTTGATTGGCGTTCGTTTTTTCTTGATTTCTTTTCTCTCACTCCAGGGGTCCCTGATAAAAAAAAAGGGAAAATAAAAAGATGCTATTGCTAGAGTGGGTTAAATATCTGTAACCAAACCTGGGACTGATCATCACAGTCAGCCAGAGAAAACGTGAAACCCAAACCCTGTTTCTACAGAAGGAAAAGACAATGCTCTGGTTGACTTAAGTAGTGGTAGATGCCATAAAGAACATGGAAAGAACTGCCTCACGTGTTATTCCATATGGTAATAAGATATCTAGCCATATTGGTAACTCAGAGTGTGGCAGGGATCCTTAAAGGCAGAGCTGTGTGAAAAGGGGAAAAGTATCACCCCACCTGCTATATCAGCCCAGGTCATTTCCCAGCCTGAAAAGTTCACTTTTCATTAAACGCATTGAAACTTGGAAAAGTCAGCGCAGTTTGACACAAAAATTCATCTTCACTGGAATGAAACTTCACATGTCCAAAACCAGTGGGTTTGCTCAAAGATACTATTGCGCAGAAATCCACGACATTTCCCCCCCGCTCCCCATCTGGACCAGTTCCATGAAATCAAAACCGAATGTGAAAACCTCAAATATTGCGAATGTCACTGCAAATATATCACATGGCCGTACGTAGCCCTGTGGCCAACGTAGGAACACTACAGAAGTAGAAATTCAACAGTGTAAGCTCGGAAGAGGTTAAAGCCACGACAGAAGACAGTCCCAGCTCAATAATAAATTGGATTTATTGGTTGAATTTTATGGACACTAGTCAGATAACGATGCCTTTGAACAACAGTAGCAATGCTTGAGCTGCAGAGTCCAACCTTGACCTGACAGTAGTTTTAAAACCGGCCTATTAACTGGAATGGTGTGATACTTGGTTTATACCTAAGTTTACCAAATGCCTTCTCTTTATATTGCACTTTTGTCTCAGCTTGTGGTTGCAAAGCCAGTAGAGGTGACTTACCTGCAATCCCCCACGCCACCCAGTCGCAACAAACGGCAAGGTGAGAACAAAACAGAAGTGCTTTCCCACAGGAAGTGGGCCAATTCAAGGGGAGCTGAACAAGCTAGACTTTCTGGAGTTTGTTCGGTTGAGAAGATGGGTAACTTCTACTAAGAACGTCTTCGTGAGAGAATAAGCTTAAACCAGACTGTTCTCGCTATGTAATATTCACTTCTGTCTGAAGCTGTCCACTGCGATTATAGGTGGCAAATAAAATAGACTAAGGTAATGTATGGCCACTCGTTTCTCTTCTGAAAAGGAAATTCCTCGGGCCAGATTCATTACAGTCGCATAAGCAGGCACAGCTCCCCTGAAGGCCATTGCGTTGAGCCAACTTAAGTCAGCCCAGAGTCCAAAACTTCCCGACAGCCTGGAAGCCATGACAGGATCAGACATTTCATCCATTCCCACGGCTCTGAAAGAATTCAGATTCTCCATCTAATAGTCATACACAGCCGGCTAAATGACTATGCTTGCTGGGAGAGGCAAGTTGGCATAATGCTCCTGGGCCCAGCATGACTCCATGGGTGGTTAGCTTGGTCCCCGGCCAAAGCAATGAAATTGGAAGGAAGTATGTGGCTTCTCTTTGGTACTTTGTGGTTTGACCATCTGCAGGGAACTTGAGTAGGCGAGCATCTCTCTCTTTCTGCCCACCCCCTCCTCCACAGCAGACCAACAGCCAAGGAGCAGTGATAGTCTCTATCACTATAATAAATGACACTTCTGTAGAGCTTGCCAACCGAGGATCTCAAAGCACTGGCAAGCCTGCACTTGGAACACTGCACTCAGCTCCGGCACCTCAGTAACAGAAAGATGTAGAGGAAAGAACAGCAGCAAAATGATTGCTGGATTGGAGGGGCTGGTTTATGGGGGATGAGATAATCATCTATAGTATCAGAGGTGTGCAAAGGATGGAGACGAATGGAGGGCATAATTATGGGTAATGGGATGAAGGTAAGAAAAGGAGCATTGACGATATCAGGGGAGTCTTTCTGGCAGTGAGATTTATGAAATAGTGAAAGAGTCTTTCATTGGGTGTGGCAGAGGCCTCATCAAGTGGCAGGAAATTTTAATCTAGGAAATAGGTCTACACCAGCAGGAGAGGCACTGGACAAGTGAGATGAGTGTTGTAACTCTAATTTCTGTGATTAATGTGGAGATCATCATTAGGGGTTACAATCAGGGAAAACTTTTTAAAATCAGTGTTTCCATTAGATGCCTATTTTTCTAGGGTAACCCATACCTTCCCTCCCATCTCCCCCAACTTTTGCTTTGGCCTGAAACGTACTCGTACGTGGCCAGAGATAAATGTTTTCTGAATACAGTTGAGGAGGGTGGGGAGGGAAAAGTACATTCATGTCATTTTTAAGATGCAAGATTACAAAAGGCTAAAAAATAGATGTTTGTGGTTTCTGAAGCCATTTGGCATTCCTGGGTGGGAGTTGATGAGGCTCTGGGTTTTTGTTATTATTTAGACACCCTTACATTTTGCAGGGCTATTTCTCTTCAGTGTGGGTACGTGTGGGTAGTAAAGCAGAGGGTATTTTGGGGAAAAAAAACAAAGTTAAAAATGGCCTGGTTATCGAGTTTACAAAAGTGCTCATTGCATGTGCAACCACTTGTTTTGTTTTTTAAAAGGAGCTCAAATTTGCTGTAGATTTTGAGGATGTGGACATGCAATACCAAAACGCAATGAAATATATACGGGAAAACAACTGAAGCACGCTCCTCTTGAGCTGAGATCCCGAAGAATATATTTCATACTTCATTATGCAGTTCCTGATTTATGTTAGCTTGTATCTAGTACTGTGTGACCACGGGGAGTGTGGGTTTGTACAAGAGTCAGCTAAACCTTCTGGTGGGCTCAGGTTGGATTGTTTCAAGGTTGAGATAAAGGTCCACACAAAGAACTCTCTGCTGGATTCACTGAACTCTTAAACTCATAGAGCAGTGTTGATCCAATATGCTGTGCTCTGATGGTCACCATATAAGTTTTAGTAACTGTTGCACCAAATTCAATTCTTGTGGGTATCTAGTTATACTTTGAACCTCATCAGCAGCACTAAGGATTCCCACTAAATCCTGCATGCTCAGAAGAGAATCCTATTCACTAGCATCAAGGGTTAAGTGGCTTTTGACCTCTCTGTTTCTGTCCCTATTAGTGCCCAGCATACTTCTAATCTATCCTAGGACAATTAGTGTGGATCTTATTCTTCCTGATTCAGGCTATGTCTACACTACCGCAGGATCGACACTGCTGCGATCGATGCACCGGGGGTCAATTTAGCGGGTTTAGTGAAGGCCCGCTAAATCGACGGCAGACTCCAGTACTCCAACAGGAACGAGAGGAGGAAGGTAGATTGATGGGAGAGCATCTCCTGTCGACCCAGCATGGTGTAGACACCACAGTAAGTCGACCTAAGCTACGTCGACTCCAGCTACGTTATTCCCGTAGCTGGAGTAGCGTAACTTAGGTTGACTTACCGCAGTAGCGTAGACGGTGTTGACTCAATGTCAGTCCAGTAAGTCAAGAATTATTTCACTTCTTTCTGTTTCTTTCTCCCAGCATCGGACAATTAAACACTATCTTCTCGAACAGTAACAGTCAACCGCTCAAGTTGTGGGCTCAGTTACACTGGTGTGAAAATCCAGAGTGACTCTGCTAATTTCAGTCGGATCACTCTGGATTTACATCAGTGTAACTGAGAGTAGTGTTTGGGCCACAGTTTTCATGTCACAGACAAAACTTAGAGAGAAACAGTCACTCCATCAGATTTTGTAAGAGAAATAAATAACTACACTTCATTCTCCCAGTAGCACTGCCATGCTGTGTGACAGTTTCCTGAAGGAGATATTCTTATGGCTGCAGAAGTTTGCGCTCAGATGCTGGACAAATCTCTCTTGATCAGAGGTGACACCGTTATAAGAGATGCACATTCTTTACTTGCCAGGTTCAAGCACTTACTAACTATTGACTCTCAGGTATTCTCTGATCTGAACGTCTCAAAACACACAAACATTACAATTTCCTTTTTCCTAGTCCCAAAGTACATACTGACTTGTCTAATAAGTGCATCCCATTTGATATTCTCTTTACCCATTACTTCTTTAAAATGGAAGAAAAAGGACTTCTGTTAAATTTCCAATTAACCCTCTTTGGTCAACTAATGCTTCCTTGTAAAACCTTAATATCGCTAGTTTTCCTCTCAGGTTAATTAATATTTGATTAGTCATCTGGAAAGGTCATGGATGTTTATCAATAATATCAGTGAGATGATTGTCTTCCAAAAATTATAGTATCTGTAGAATAATTAGGTCTTCTTAATATCAGCTAGAACACAGATCTTAACTCTTTTGCGGTGAGTGGAAATTAATTTTGTTTGGCTATGAAAGAATTAATCCCAACTCACAGGGTAGGTTTGTCCAAAGCTTCTTTGGTATCATTTTTTCTATCTGACTTTTCCTTTGTGAACACAATGCTTTTTTTTCTGGGTGAAACAATTGGATTTGTGGAAAGAAAGTGGGAGAACTTAGTACAATAGGCCTGACTTTGGTGAACATTGTTGATCTGAATCCTCTGCTGCTTTCGGGGACTGGAGGGAGATTGAAAAATCTGGAACTTGATGAAACACTGTTTAGAACTGTGGCTATTAAGAAAAGCTGGACTCAAGTAATTTACAAAGCATCTGATAACCTTTTCAGAGCTCCCGTCTGCTTCAAATTTACAGTGTTTATTCGCTTCACCTCTAGTTCTAGCCCAGTGTAATCAGTTGACAAATCTTCAGCGACTTTAGTTGGGAGCACATTTGAAAGGTACGGGTCTGTTGCTTGCACATGCAAAATTTTCAAAAAAGATTTACTTTTGCTACTTCCTCGCACGTTCCTCCCAGTTGCTGGTTTACTGAATATACCCAGTACAAGGACTAGATTTATAGAGCATCTGCCTTGCCTTTGGAGAAGACTCTGAATGTAGATTATTCCAGGAATCAGCAACAGAAATACTGTAGGGGGCCATAGTTTCTTGGGCAAGGCTGGCAGGGGGCATGCAGTTGAAACAAGAATTACTGAGGTGACTCAGTATGGGAGTATGGGAATTCCAGAGAGAATTTTAAATCAAAAGCACAAATCCGTAAAGCTTCGCAATGATGGCTTTTTCCCCATTCTGGACTCAGGTGCCTTTCAGCCAGCATGCAGCCCGTGGGTGTGTCTGTACTGAGCTTCTCCGGCAAACATTTCCCTCTGCAGCTAACACAGCTGCAGCTCCTTTCTTGTAGAGAGCCTTACTATGTGCATGGCCCCCACAGCCATTGGTGTTTTGAATGCTGTGTCATTTTGACTTGCTCTGAGAGCAGACTTCTTGTTAAAAATACCACCTTGCCAGGGCTTCCACTTCAGTTAACACGAGGGGAATGGCACGGATGTGAGCAACAGTGGGAAATTTTTGCCCCCACAAAACCCTTTGTGTAGACGGCTCGTGAGCATCAGCAGCAGTAGGGGAAGAGTAAAGGGTGTCAGGGGAGATGCTTTCAGGGGGACAAGTGTGGCCAATGCTCACAATTGAGTTCATGATTTTTCTTTGTTTCCCCCAAAGCACCAGCTCCTGGAGTCATATGATTACATAATAATCTCATCTTCCATTAAAAAACAGTAAGTTTCTAGTCCTCGTGGTTGAGGAGAAAAGGTTGAAAATGTGAACCTTTAAAGGCGCCAGTACAAAAAGGCAAATTGAAAGAACCCCGAATGTATCATTTTAATAATCTCAAGGTTTTTATGTTAAGCTCATGATTGGAGAGAGAGGGGGAAGAGTAAGATTAACTCAACTGAGTTTAACTGACACTGTGGGATCAAGCTGATGAAAGAGGATTTTCTCACCTACCCTAAAAAAAGCAACAGAGGGTCCTGTGACACCTTTGAGACTAACAGAAGTATTGGGAGCATAAGCTTTCGTGGGTAAGAACCTCACATCTGAAGAAGTGAGGTTCTTACCCACGAAAGCTTATGCTCCCAATACTTCTGTTAGTCTCAAAGGTGCCACAGGACCCTCTGTTGCTTTTTACAGATTCAGACTAACACGGCTACCCCTCTGATACTTGTCACCTACCCTAGTAGAGCTCTCCTCAGCAGGTCATCACATCTGCAGAGCATCCTCTCATTTTCCGGCTTATTTAAGCAGGAGATTTTCTGTATTAATCTTCTCATAGCTCTCCCACACCCCCCAGGATGTGCTGTGGCTACATCCTAGAACCTTAGTTAGGCAGGCATTCTAACACCTTTGATATGTAGGCTAATTAACAAAACTATTGTTAACCCCCACTCCTACTGCACACCCCTAATTGTCACCTACCACCCCACACTGAAACCCATACGGGGTATCATTAAACAATTACAATCCTTTCTCAATAGGGACCCCATCTGAAAGAAATATTTCCGGAACCCTTTCTTCTGGCCTTCAAACAATCCCCCAACCTCACCAAGCTCATCATCAGAAGCAAACTCCCCACAGACCCACCAACGCAAAGGGGCACCGGACCCTGCCAGAACAACAGATGCAAAACCCACTGCTGCAATGATCGACATTCCCCCACAACACACCTTTCCGGATTCCTGGGTCCTACACTTGCCTATCACAATACATGGCGTACTCATCCAGTGCACAAATGCCCCAGTAACAACTATGTGGGTGAACCCAGACAATCACAACACTCTCGAATGAACTCACACAGAAAAATGATAAAAGACAAAAACATCCTGTCGCCCATGGGCCAACGCTTTCCCCAAAATGAGCAATCCCTCTCTGATCTCAGTCCTTGTCCTCAAAGGAAACCTGCACAACGCCTTCAAAAGACGAGCTGGGGAGCTTAAATTCAATCTTCGTTAGATGCTAAAAATCAGTTGTAATAAAGACACTGGATTTATGGCTTATTCTGACACTCCTTTTGGTCAGATGACTGCAGGGTGGTAATGGGCCATGTCACCTTGAACAACTCCTTTAGAATATGTGTTAACCACTTATGCGAAACAATCTGTTCCATCTTGTATTCAGTCAGCTCTGACACTCTGAATCCCTTCCCCAGACCTGAGGAAGAGCTGAGTGTAGCTTGGAAGCTTGTCTCTTTCACCAACAGAAATTAGTCCAATAAAAAATATTACCTCACCCACCTTGTCTCTCTAATATCAAAACTATCCCACACTTGCCAAGCCTACCATAGCTGTTATACAGACTCTATGTGCATCACAGCTCGAACAGCCTTAACATTAAAATTAAAGCATTTTCATACGCCTTCGCACATGATATATAATTTAATCTTGCACCAGGCCAGCGGTTACAGGTCAACAGTGATGAAGAAGGGAGGAGAGAACTTTATCATTTTGCATCTATGATACACGAAGGGTGCTGGGGAGAAGATCCCAAGAGATGGGAAGGATCATCTGGAGCCAAAAAGGATGAGCCCTAATGTCACCCCAGGCACCCACGGGGATGAGATTACATAAGAACTTACATAGAATAGAAGCAAAAAGGCTCTTAGCAACCTGCACCTTCATCCCCTGTAGCTGCCCAAGCTCTCCTTCAATCCCTTAATGGGAAGCACCCCAGCCAGACCTGCCCAGCTGACAAACCAGCCCCTCCCACAATCGGTATTGTGCCCGTTAGCCAAGGCTAACTGAGTTCCCCACACATATGACTTAGTACAGACTCCACAAATCCCAGGGCCAGCCTTGCCCTTAGATTGTCCAGGTCAGTATCGATTTGAATTTCTTGCTAGGCAAGCATTGGTCGTGACAATGAGATGCCCTTGGGGCAGAGGAGTGGTAACATGTTCTCAGAAATTCATCACAGAAGTAGCTTTAGAAGTGATCCAGGTCTGGAAACTTACTTGGGGTGGGCGAATGTTGATGGATTTTTCAAGTCCCATCTCTTTTCCTGCCCAAAGGTTCCCACAAATTTCCCGTCTGGGGTCCACAGTCTGGCGCTTCTGTCTGAGGAGCCGCTCAGAATGAATGAATCTGAACCGAACATGAAGTGCTCGACACTCACCACAGTGCTGTTATGGGCTCTCCAGCTACACAGTAAGGGAGGCTTTTCCAGAGAGCCCTGGAACAATGGACACAAGAGAAAGAGACTCAGGTAGTTGTCCACTAATCACAACCATAAAAAAATCCCAACAGAGAAAGCAGAATCCACATCACATGAATGGAACCTAGGCTGTGGGATTGATCCAGGTCAATAAGGCTTCAGGTCAGAAGTGGGGTTATTCATGTGAGTGATGCATTTCCTTGGGTCTGACCTACCTTAGATAAAGGGGGAGGAGTTGTATAACAGATTTTTTTTCTGTATTTTATCATCCTATAACCATCAGCACAAAAACCATCCTGTATTCATTCCTGGCTAATTATCCGGAAGAGATTCAGCCTTTGCCCTTGTGTCCGATATACTTGGCATGGATTAACGAAACATTTCACACCCAATCTCATCATCTAATTAGAAAAGGAAGACAGGAAAAACGGAATGCTCCCAGCGGCTAATATGAATTTTCAAAGCAGTGACCAGTCCCTGCTTCCAGAATGAAGCTCCTCATTACCTTTAAAAATGGAGAATAATGAGCCCAATCTTTTGTCCTTATTCAGGCGAGACTGCCTTGGGCTTAATTAGGATGAGTGAGGGAGACAAGGGTGAAGTTAAAAAGCGAACACATGGACAGCCGCACCACTGGGACATGTACACAGTGAACCTGAAGTAACTATGATCTCAGCATGGTAACCCTCCAACTGCCCTTCCCACCTTTCTCCTCTCTGCTATTAGTTGACTTCACGTATGGGATCAGGATTTTGTTCTGTAAAACACCTAGCGCACTGTATGTATTGTATGTACTGTATAGATCATTGTTAATAACACTATGTGACTGGCTCCGTGGAATACTCCAGCTGTGGTGTTAGTAAGATGCTTATCGCTCCAAGTAACTTGTTTACTTAGCAGGCTGGATAATTGTATCACTTGCTTTCTGCACGTGCTGTGTCTATAAGCCCCAGCATTGGAGATTTGTAAGGGAAGCAATCCTGGTGCTTAACTCATATTATTAGCTGAGTCAGCAAGAAAGGAGCACATTAGAGGCTGAGCTGAACTAATTTTATTTTTTTGCAGGCAACATGGCCTTTTGTCTCTCCGATTTTCTCCATAAAGGTTTTTTAAATCATGGAGTCCATCCAAAGAAATCAACGGTCTTTGCTTTCCTGCCAGAGACGTAGAGTGAATGTAGCAGACATATTTGGGGGGATGCCTTAAGGCCATATTTAAGATGGTGATGCTACAAACTACCATGGCCAAAGTTTATGCTTACAAACTAGAAGTTCAGGGAAACCCCAAGAGTTCCTGTTCAGGAAGAATGGACTGGTGGTTAGAGCATTAGCTTGGGCCTCAGGACCAATTCCCTGCTTCAACAATGTCTTCCTGTGGGAGCCTGGGCAAGTCTCTCTGTGTCTCAGTTCCCCCTCTGTAAAATGGTTCTCTGGTAACGGGAGCCATATGGCTTAGATGTACTGAGCTTTCCCCACCGATCCCTTTGGCCAGTGGAGCTGTCCTGATCTCAGATATTTACATACATATATATAGAGAGAGGCCTCTAATCTGCAGTTCTGTATCAATAGTCAGTAGGACTGACAAGCTAATTGGGGAAGAACAGCAACCACAGAGCGCTGAGGCCTCGAAATGTGAATAGTAATGCGTTCCTTACGTTATTCATGGGTGATGAAGGGTTAGAACATGCTGAGAACATCTCGGTGGTTTGGGAACATTAACCACCTGGTGAAACGTTTGAGTAGATTCATAGAGTCCAAGGCCAGAAGGAACCATTGTGATCATCTAGTCTGACCTCCAGTCTAATGCAGGCCAGAGAACTTCCTCAAAGTAATTCCTAGAGCAGATCTCGAAGGAAAAACACCTAATCTTGATTTTAAAATGGTCAGTGATGGAGAATTCACCACCATCCTTGGTAAATTGTGAATGACTCTCACCACTAACAAACAATAGTTCCTACCAGATTTTCTGGGTGATGGCTAGATGGTCCAGAGGCTTGCTGAACAATAGGACTGATAAATGACAGGGGGTAACTATAACTAAACCCTTCCCATGAAGCTCCTGGCAGCAGCTTACTTCACTTCAGAGTCTGGTCTCGTGATTCCAAACCAATGGATAATTCTCAAGCTACTGTAGCTACTATTGGTTGTCACTGAAACTTCTGGAACTTTTCTTCCAGACTTCTGTGAAGTCACCAACTCACGGTCAGGCTTCTCTTATTCAGACACCACGGCACAAAAATATCCGGGTCCTGACCTGTGGGAAGGGCTTAGCCACATGAAATGGTGGTAGTAGCCGGATGGGCTGGGCATGTGTGTGCTTGAAAGTGTGCATGTGTTAAGACCTGAGGGATCTTAAACACAAAGTAGATGACCTCCTGAGGTCCCTTCCAACTCTGATATTCTATGATCACATTTCCGCAAAGGGAGCCTCTGGTAACTCAGTGAATCACATCTAGTTGTAGGCAGGCTCTTTACTTAAATATTATTATTTATTGTGAACTGACAATGTCTTGTTGGGATGATGACGCTGAGCAAAACCAGAGGAAAAAGTGTTCCCTGCCCTAAGGATCTGACAGCCTAAATCAGACAGAAAATACAGCACACCTGTCAGACAGATGGCTAAACTTTCAAGGATGCGGATATTTTAGCAAATATATTGTAACAATTCCACGAGCACCAAAAACATTTGTCATTCTGCTGCACACCAGGGCTACTCAGAACTTCATGGCATCTGTGCTAGTGGCAACAGAATATCTGTTTTCCTGAAATTAAAAGCTCGGGTCTTGCCAGCTGATGTACAGGTAAATCTCTGCAAACCGTGAGCAGTGTAGTTCCTATGACAAACAGCTGGGAAGTTCTGATCCCATCCAACAGTGTGTGTACACACACACACACACACACACCAGTTCATAAAAACCTAAACTATGCTTGTTGAGTTATCATTGAATGACCTGTGCAGAAAACGTGAAAATAGGGATTGAACCAAGTCATAAAATTTGGATCTGGATTCTGCCGGGGTGCTGGAACAATTTATATAGTGGGGGTGCTGAGAGCCATTGAACCAAACTGTAAACCCTGTATATAATGGAAGCCACTTCAAACCGGGGGGTGCGGTGGCACTCCCAGCACTGCTCGTTCCATCAGCTATGGATTTTGCCCCAGTCTAGGGCACTGGGGTTTGGATTCAGTGATTTCAGGCCCATTGCTAGTTTTGAAGACACGTTTGGAGGTCATTTGGCTCACCAGGAGAGAATGACAGCTCCAGGAATAAAGGGTGGCGTGGAAGAAAGCCCTAAGATGGATAATGGAGACCTATTGGAAGTACCTATTCAAGTTTGCCTAATGCCTGCCAGAGACATTAAAATGATGCCTGATGTTCTCTTGCTCAAGGAAGTGAGCAATGCCCTTGACAAGTGAAGCCCCATGGACATGAACTCACTAGGGATAATTAGGAAAGAACTAACAACGCACATGAACATGGTAACCTGGTGAATTGCTTTGTCCCTACATGCCAAGGCCATTTCCATATACTGAGAATGAAGCGTCAAGATTTACCTGAGTTCTAGGGGACAGCCCATAATCTGAAATGTCCCAAACCTGGATGAATCCACATGTGTCTCCAGATACAAGAACACTGTTCATTTGATTGGCTGACAACCCAGTCACAGACGCATCCTCTTTAGCTGGGGCATAATAAAAACCTGAAACAACAAGAGAGGATGGAGGGTAACATTTTCAAAAGTGCTGAAGTGACTTAGGAGCCGACATCCCATTTTTAAAAGCGACATTGGCACTTAGGAACCTAAGCTCCATTGATTTCAATGAGACTCAAATGTCTACTTAGCCCTGGTCTACACTGGGGGGAGGCGGGAATCGACCTAAGTTACGCAACTTCAGCTACGAGAATAGCATAGCTGAAGTCGATGTATTTAGGTCTACTTACCGTGGTGTCTTCACGGCGCTGAGTCGACTGCTGACACTCCTCCGTCGACTCCGCTTGCGCCTCTTGCAATGGTGGAGTACCGGAGTTGACAGGAGAGCGCTCGGGGATTGATTTATCACATCTAGACTAGACGCGATAAATCGACCCCTGATAGAGTGATCGTTACCCGCCGATCCACCAGGTAGTGTAGACCTGCCCTTAGATTGTAAACCCCCTGGGTCAGGGAGCATCTTTTTGTTCTGTGTTTGCACAGCACCTGGCACAGTGAGGTCCTAGACCATGACTCGGGCTCCTGGGCACTAAGGTAATACAAATAAATAATAAGTGCCTAAGCCCCATATCCCCAAAGGTATTTCGGCACCTAACTCCCATTGATTTCCTAAGTCCTCTGTCACTCATGAAAATAGGACATAGGCATTTTTGAAAATCTTACCCTAAACCTTCCAGGAACTCTGTCAGGTTCAAAGAGCATATGCTACCGTATTTTTTTTTAAGTTCCTCCTCTGTGTTATTAGTATCACTTAAAATGATCAAAACAGCAAGAGTTATTGAAATCTGCTTCCATTATCAGCATAATGCTATTCATTTTCATTCTTGAACTTCATTCAGCTTGAACAATGAAGCAGACTAATTAGTTTCACTTACCTTTCTGGTGGTTGCTGTTAGCTTCACTTTTTGGGTCTCGTGTACAGGTAAAATGCTACAATGCTTGGGTTGCAAAGACGGCAGGGGAATGTTATATACAATGCTCCCAAACAGCCCCCATTCAATTTCACGGACTGAATTAAAAACCATGGCCACATTTCTACTGATCTTCATTTTTTGTGTGAAAAAAAACCTCCTAAATTTTGGGCCTAAATGGACCTGACATCCTTTAGCTAAATAAAGAAACAGAGAAATAACATGGTCCTTTGAGCAGCCTATTACACTGACACTGTGGAAAGTGGCTTCATTAGGTAGCCCTTCAGCAGCACTTCACTGAAGAGAAGATGAAAATTCTTTGTTCCCCTTCTAACTCTGTCACACGGCAGCTATTTTTAACACAGAAAAAGGCCTCTCTTCTGCACCATTAGAGTCACATTGGCAGCACAAGCCTCCGCACACTATCACATCTGTTATAATAAACAGATGCTATATTTAATACCTTATATCTATAGACACACCTGTTAGCTAGAAGAATACCAATGTGCTTGCATATATAAAATTAGTCACCCACTACTGAAATGCAGCCATCTCTGGGTTGGAATCTGGCAGCCACACACCACTGAGTAACAGTTCTTCTTGTCTCCCCTTAAGGAGAGTAATATTTCCTTCAGTTGAAATGTTGGAGTTTTTTTGGACAGTTATTCACATTGGCATTTGGCAGAGAGCATGGGACCCACTCCAGAATGGCCAATATGGTGGGATACTCACTTGGGATGTGAGACACGTGGCTTTGGAGCAGGGACTTGAATCGAGGTCTCCAACATGCCAGGTGAGCATCTGAACCACTGGGCTATAGATTCTTTCTCTCTTTGTCCCAATAAATATTTAGTTATTTATACAAAGCGGAGCAGCTCTAGCAGGAGTTATCTATAGACAGAAGGACTCTCTAGTGTGGTTGGGACACACGCCTGGAATGTAGGAGATCCAGGTGAGTGTCTGAACCACTGGGCTGTTGGCTATTCTGGGGATTCTCTCTCTCTCTCTCTCTTGTTTTTGTGTGGGAAATTTTGAAAGCTCTCAGTTTTGTTCTGATGTGGATGTGACGCAGTAGGGAGCAGGGTGGATTGACCTGGGAATGTCATTTAGTTTTACTGGGACTGTCTGCATGGGGGGATGGGAGAGCAGGGGATGACTTTAGGTGAGGGACCGTACCTGAACCTGTAACCTAAGTCAGGAAGGGGGGTGGGG
Organism: Trachemys scripta elegans; assembly: GCF_013100865.1. NCBI lineage: Eukaryota > Metazoa > Chordata > Testudines > Emydidae > Trachemys > Trachemys scripta. The sequence continues at coordinate 29,221,041 of NC_048311.1, forward strand.
CGAGTCAACACCTTTGCCCGGGAAACTGGACAAAGGGAGAGGAGGAGAGAAGGAGGGGGAGAGAGCCTGCTGGAGGGGTTTTTGGTTTCAGTTTTGGGCTAGCTGGGAAGAGGCAGGGAACCCCAAGTCTGGGGTCTAAGATCCTTGCCCCACAGAGGGACCTGGCTGAGGGGCCCTGGTTGGGACTGTGTTCCTGTCGTCTAATAAACCTTCTGTTTTACTGGCTGGCTGAGAGTCACAGTGAATCGCAGGAAGTGGGGGGTGCAGGGCCCTGACTCCCCCACACTCCGTGACAGTGGAACAAAAACAAATTGTGAAACCTCAACGTTTTTCATGGAACGGAAGCTCAGCATCTTGTACGGCCTCTCATGGCTGTACCCAAAATCAAGGGCTACTTTAGAAAATATTGGCCCGAGGGTGTGTCCACCCAGCAGCTGGGAGGTGCGATTCCCACATGCACCAGCTCTGCTTGAGATAGTAACGAAAAATTGCACTGCAGGGGCGGGGCTTAGCCTGAGGATGTACCCAGGAGATTGGGCAGGGTAGTACTTGGGCAGCTAGCCCGAGTGGCTCCCTGTGCCTCTGTAGCCACCCTACTGTTAGGTGCTGGATTGAGCAAAGCTGGCATGTGTATGTCTACCCGCCCCAGGAATCACACCTCCCAGAAGCTATGTAGACGTATCCTTAGTGTCTCTGTGCAAAATCCTGATCCTCCTGAAATTAATGGGAGTTTAGCCATTGACTTCAATGGGGCCAGAATTTTGCCCTCTGCGTGTCTGTTTGACTCACTGTTACTGGTGCTCAACACAGATGGAAATTCCTCAGCTGCACTGGGTTTCATTTTCGGTAACAGCTCCCCATGTACAATTGCTGCTGCCCGGATTGCCGTTTCCCACCCATGAACTCTCCTCCCTTTGATGCTTAGCTAAAATGATCTGTTCTAGTGAACGTGGCTGGGCACTGAATAGCACTTCTGTGTCTTTTTGCATGGTAATTTCTTGTACGTTTCCTGGAGTTAGCTTAAGGCTTGCTCTTTGATTTTCGGTTTTGTAGTTTTTTTTTTTCCCCACAGGGATACCGAAGTGGGGCACTGAAAAAAACAAAACAAAACAAAACCCAACCCTAGTCACTGGGAAAATACATTTCCCACGAGAAAGGGTTTGAATATCCTGTTTTTAAAGCTTTTCTCGTGTCATGTTTGGAAGCGTTTCTATTTAGCTAGCATTTTGGTTTTTGTAAATAACATACATTTTCCAATTGTTCTTAGTGCCAGTATCTGAAGTTCCAATAACTGGAATATTGGTACGATAGGGAGGAGAGAGAATAAATAAGCATCAGATACATCCCTGCAGTTAGACCAGGGAAGAGTTTGGCTCTTTGGGCCAAATCCTCATTCCAATGAAGTTGATGGATGTGCTTTTAATTCCAAAGGGATCACAATTTGGTCCAATAACATCTTATGTCTCTCAGTAGGACTATGGTTATAGCATATGTTGCCAGAATCCCGTTGAGAGAGAATTTCTGGAACAACAGATCAGTTAAAGATCAGCACACACCAATGAACACAGATCAGTTTAATTACAAACCAGATTTCACAGTCAGATGCCAGCTGCAAGGCCTTTAACACTAAGCTGTGTCTACACTAGCACTTTTGTCGGTATAACTTATGTCACTCGGGGGTGTGAAAAAAAACACCCCCGAGTGACACAAGTGACACCGATAGAAGCGCTGGTGTGGACAGTGCTATGTCGGTGGGAGAGAGCTCTCCTCTCGGCACAGAGCAGCTACATGGGAGATCTTACAGCGGCATCGGGACAGCTGTGCCGCTGTAAGCTGTCTAGTGTAGACATGGCCTTAGCCCTGGTCTACACGACAAACTTATGTCGGTATAACTATGTTGGTCCAGCTTGTGGAAAATCTACACCCCTGAGCAATGCAGTTATACCGAGAGAACTCCCTTCTCTCGCTGACATAGCTACTGCCTCTTGGGGAAGTGGAGTACCTACACCCAGGGGAGAAGCTTTAGGAATTAGCATCAGCTTTAGGAATAGGTTGGATAGGTGACCAATCAAAGCATATCAGGGGAAACATCCGGGCTCCAAACACTAGGGGATGAATTCGCCTGCAGGAAGAGACCACCAGACCCCTGCGCTCCAGAAGCCCATTTATGGAGTACAGGCTGCAGAAGAAGCCAGATAGCTAGAAGACTCCATACTCCTGGACTCCTGACTGTGGGCTGCAGGAAAAGAACAGCTAGCCAGAAGACAAATGCCCTTCTCTAACATGGGTTGGGCATGAGACACGGAGAGGTTGGGAAGGAAAAGAAATAGCGTACAATCCAGGACTAATTACGTCAGGTTAGATGGAGGTGTCTCCCTTGTTTCTCTAGCACCAAACCAAGCTGTTTCTGCCACATCCTCATGGTTTATTGGCCCATGGACCAAGGGGGCTGGAGGAGACACTCACACCTCCAGGTCGCTAGTTAAGCAGTAACAAGCCCTTAACACCTGCTCCCTATTGAAATTAATAGCAAAACTCCCACTGACTTCAGTGAGCCAGGATTTCTCCACAGGCCGCCAGGATCTGAACATCTAGCTGAAGTTACCATTACTTTCACAGGTAAATCTTACCAAATTCCCGTTGTTCTGCAAGGACGCTCCACCAGCGAAGGTTCCCAGCATCAGAGCTCACAAGGATTGCACTGTCTTTTGAAACACCATCCAGGGATCGATGCTGGAGAAAGAGTAGTTTATCCACTGGAGGATGTGACCTAAAATTCAGTGAAGAAGATGTTCAGACCATCCCTAACCCTTTATTTTCTTTAAAGTCCACCTGGCAGGTCAAAACACCCAACTTTTTTTTAAAGGCTGGTTATTCCCATTGGAAAGGAGGGGAAAGGCCCGGAACTATAAATAAGGTTGCATTTGGAAATACTAAGCTTTTCCTGTGGTTGCTTTTTTCACACAGACATAAACTAACCTCCTCCCACATTTAATTGTTTTTATTTAACTATTCATGCCAATTTCTATAGGAGAACCCCCAACTAAATAACTGTCTGTATGTATTGGCTGCTAAACATCCAACAAAGCTCTGCATTGTCTTCAAAGCTTGAGCTACAGGCATCAGAGTGCTGAGAGCAAGAAGTCAAAAGTTGATCTGAACCAACCAACAGGTCCTGAACCTGCAAAGGGCGGCATGTGGATGAACTGCTGTGCCCGTGAAGAGCCTGACTGAAGTCAGCGAGACTCTGTACCATCTCAGGGGCCTGCCCACCTGGAGCTCATGGCAGGACTGAGGTCTAGCTGGTATATATTTCAAAGACGTTTGCCATTTTTTGTTCAGTGGCAAATGTCTCCACAGCTGGGGGGCTCGTGGTGGGGCGTTTCGTCTCACGGGGCTGATATTCCTAAACCCGGGGGAAGAATTGCATTTGGCTCCTGTTCAAAACCTTTGCAAAGGGTGTAATTCTCCTCGGTGTCCCTATCAGCCCAGTAATTGTTCATTATCCCACACCACTGGAAACACCGGGCCATTGAAGCAGATACATGTCTCCCCACCGACATCAGGGAGCTTTGGCCCTGGCCCGTTGGCAGATTTTTACACTGAGCCAGGGCAGGAATGGAAGATGAAGTCCCACTGCTGTAACTGCGTGGAGAGGCAGGCCCTGTGTGTTTATTAAGGGTCAGATTCCGCATTCCCTGTTGAGGCTGGGTCCTGCTGATCTCAGCACAGGGCCGGTCTATATTTGGAGCAAATTGCAACACCCGCCCCCTCTGGCTCAGCTGCTACATTGAGGCTGGAACTAGGGCTTCAGCCATTCCCCACCCCTTCTCAATCAGGTGCTGCTCAGGGGGCAGGAAGTGGGTGCACGAGGTCTGGGTCTAGCCAATGGAGGGGTAGAAAGGAGGTTGGATGCACGGTGCCTTTTAACCCTATACAGTGTTGACCAAACCCATAAAGACTGGCTTAAATTTAATGGACCCAATCCTGCAAACCATCTACTCTCAAAATTCTTGTCAACATCCATGTCACGCAGGATTGGGCCCCATTTCCCCTCAGTGGGGCAGATCCTCTGATGGTGTGAACGGTCACAGCTCCATTGCAGTCAGCGGTGCTAAGACACTCTAACCTGCTGAGCAGTTGCTCCAAGGGATTTAAACATGCCAGCGGCCCGTGTGCGTTCACCATTCAAACCTGCAGGCCCCATGCAGTTATGCTAATGCTCATCACGGCTATAGCCACCTGTCATCTTCAAAGCACCTTGCAAACATTAATAGTGCTTAGGATGGTGCTTACATTTTGTGAGACACCTTCACAGTTTGCCCAGCATGCTGAGATGATCTCAAATAGAGAGAGCAATGCAGATTCTTTAGTGTCAAGCGCCTGGTTTTTAAATTTATTAATAAATAAATAAATAATAATAATAACACCACCACCACCTCCACCACCACCCAAACCCAGCAGTTTAATCATGATAAGAAAGATAATCAAGCAGCATGTTGCAGGGAAATGAGACACCAATATTTTAAGCAGCAAGGCTCTAATAAAAATGCCCTCTCCTTTTCATGCTGTTTGTTAGAAGGAAAAAAAAAGGTGTAACTTGGAAACGAAGCAACTCTGTAATGCCTGAGCGAAGCACATTACTTCCCCCGGCCCACAGTTTAATGAATAACTCACCATAAGTCATTACAAGAAAATTGTACCTTTCGGGCTGAGCCTGTCTGAGGTAGAGATACACACTCTGGGATTCCACATCCCACATGATAATTTCTCCATCGAAGCTGGCTGAAGCAAGGAGCCCAAGAGAAGGACAATAGTCCACAGTCAGGATGTCCTCTTTGTGCAGCTGCCCGCCCTTCCAAGAAGGATGCGCAGTAACATACAGGGCCTACAAACAGCGGAGAACAGAATAAAGCTCAGGTTTTACTAATTTGATTAATAAGATGTACGGGGCAAATTCAGTGTTGATGTAAGCAGATTTGGTTTCCTCTGACTTCAATGAGGTTTTTACCCACTTACTCTAATGTCACTTCTATGGGTGTAACAGAAGGAACTGTCTTGTTCGTTTAAACACAATCAACAACAAGTACCTTGCTTTTTAACAGGTGGCTATTCCCATTCCATTCCTCCTTCTTTACGCACCTCAGGTTCACAGAAATCATAAAGGACGATTTTCTGATTCCATCCCACCGTAAGCAATGATTGATCCTGCAAAGCTACAAGTCCCGTGACTTCAGCTTCTTCCACTACCTCCAGCTGGTGCAAGTTGTGGCCAGTCTGAATATGCCAGACCTGCTCAAAAGAAAATATATTTACTTTTATCCGCCCACAATGTTAGCCTTATCTTGTCCGGCCCCTCAGCTATGGTGCCTGGCGTCAGAAGGGGAAGGAAAGGCACAAAAGATGATAAATGAAGTCTCTGTCTCAAAGAGCAGACTAAAGATGAGCTGAACCAAAACTAAGTTCTGATCACAACTGAAAACTTCAGAGAAGTTCCTATCCAATTCCAGAGCAGAATATTGCAGCTTGGGCTATATGCCAATTGTCACACCATGTAGAGTCATCGGAGCTTTGCAATGATTGTTATAAAGGCTTTTAATATACACAGTACAAGCAACATGGTACTTTATGTCTATCCATATCTAAAGCCACTGTAGTGAACTGACAGTGTCTGACTGAAAATCCCACTCTGTTAGCAAATGGTGAGCTCGTTAAGTGTGTTCTGCTGACTCACCGGGGCAGATGACTTGAGGGAGGTGGGAATGTCACTCTAGAGAGAGGACCTCAGCTGTGAGCTGAGCAGACTTAGGGGAGGAACCCTGTGAACAGCCAAAGCTCAGAGATTTTGTGCTGAGTTGTTTTTGTGAATACAGCCAGACACCAGAAAAGGGGCTACATTTTGACCTGCTACAGCTTGTGCGGGCTGTACTTCAGGCAAGGTGGGGGAATCACCCGCTCCCAACTCCGTATTCTGGAAATGAAGAAAGCGTCAAAGGAATTTTGTCGGAAGAGCAGCTCTATTCTGTTTCAGTGAACAAACCTTTATGGTCCCATTCCTTGCTGCCGTAATGAGCCTGTGCTGGGAGTTGTCAAGGGCCATGCATGTAATCTCTTCCTTCCCATGGGCATTGTTTATGAGGAGGCGTTTGGCCCCCGTCTCCACATCCCACACAGCAACAGTGGCGTCATCACCTCCTGTCACCACCTGTCAGCAGAGAAAGCATGGTTTGAAATGTTCTGGTTTTGAGTTGCTTTACCTTTTGCTAAGAAGGAAAGCCCCGAGGAGCAGTAGGGAGCAGTGTCTCCGTTTGGAGCAGGACTGCACCTTCCCTGGATGGTGCATCAGACCACCACTTTGTGCAGAAAAGCCAATTTCCCCACTTCAACCCATCTATAACATAGGCAGTGGCTGGTTCAAGGCAGCTATAGACTGATTCATGTATATCCATTGAACTGAAACTATGAAATCACCGTGGATAAACATTTGTGAGGTCAACAGGGGCCGATGTAGGATTGTTCTCTGAAATTTATCCTCTCCACTGCTATGTCCAGTCTCATTTGAAATGACTTCATGCTGAAGGATGTTGAGAAATGTGAAGAGGGTTCAGAGAAGAGCCATGAGAATGATTGAAGGATTGGAAAACATGCCGTAGTGAAAGAGTTAAGGAGCTTAGTCTGTTTAGCTTATCAAAGAAGAAGTTAAAGGGTGACTTGTTCACAGTCTATAAATACGCACATGGGGAGCAGGGAGACAAGGTGAGTGAGGTGATGTCTTTTATTAGACCAACTTCTGTTGGTGAAAGAGACCCACTTTGGAGCTAGACAGAGACCTTCTTCAGGTCAGGGCTCTGGGTAGCTCGAAAGCGTGTCTCTTTCACCAACAGAAGCTGGGCTAATAAAAATATTACCTCACCCACCTTGTCTCTAATATCTTTGGATGGACAGGGCTACAACAACACCGCAAACTGCATGAAAGACATTTGACGATAGAGGGTTTTTTAGTCTAGCTGACAAAGGTGTAACAAGAGCCAAGGTCTGGAAGTTGAAGCTAGGCAAATTCAGAGTAGAAATACGGTGCAATTTTTAAACAGTGAGGATAATTAATCACTGAAACAGCTTCCCCAGGGGTGTGGTGCATTCTCCATCATTGGACATTTTAAAATGAAGATTGGATATTATTCTTAAAGATCTGCTGTACTTCAACTACAACTATTGGACTTGAAGCAGGAATTAATACAGTGAAGTCCTAGGGCCTGTGTTGACTAGACGCTCACATGGTCACATGATCACATGGTCCCTTTTGGCCTTAAAATCTATGAATGTATGAAAAAAGAGAAGGTGCATCCATCACATCCCTTGGAAGACTACTCCATAGTCTTTATAGATCTTAATGTCAATTCTCCTTTGCTCATTTCCATTTGATTTTGTCTTGTTATACTGCTATGGAGCATCCTAAACAATTCTCCTTGCGTGGTGTTTATGTCCTGGTCCTAGGCATTCTATAGGACATACAAGACCTATTATTGAAGAACAACAATCAGTAATGAGGAGGGGAAACATGGGACAATGCCGCGTGTGAAAGAGGTGAGCATTCCAAAAATACGCAGAAAAGACTCGTGTTGGCCGGTTCCATACGGCTGTGATTTAGAAAGATTTCCAAGGGCAGGCATGTGTCAGGCTGCTAGTGAGCTCTCATTTGGCACTAGCACTGCTTGGAATGGGTGTGAAATTTGGAGACCAAAGGGAGCAGAGGACAGAGCTGAAGAGGGGCAGCTTTGGGGCTGGAGAATATTAAGAAGCGAATCTTGACAAACTGAAAGAAGTCAGGCTGACCGGCAAAACAAGAGGAAGAAGATGCAAGGGATTGTGGCAGAGGATGGGTATGGAGGGGAATTTATAGAACAAGGCAGCTGGGCGCCACACAACTAGCTGTGTGGTGCAATGGCTGACAATTAAACACATACAGTGATAGCAATTTGTTCCTAGCCTCACGCATGAGAGTAAAGATGTCAAAGCTGCAAACCCCAAAGCTGAGCTCAGCTTGGGAGGTGCTGGAGATGTCACCGAAATCATGCTTTCTGGAGCCAATCGGATTTCTCTTTGAAACTTTTGATTAAGGCAAAGCTACAAAAAGTGGTTATCGTACTACACGATACATTAGTTAGTACTTACTGAGGATCAGTTTAATAGTCAAAGACCCTGGCTAAAAAGAGTTGAATGTACTTGGTTTCCCCGTCCTTTCCTGCATTTCTTGGCAGCTGCTCTCCTCCCCGCCGAGCTCCCAAAATATGACACGGAAACAGATGCTGGAGCCAGACAGGACACAACCCAAGCCAAACCACAACATGAACTCAGGGTTCCATGACGGTGGAGGAGATTTAAAAGGCTCCGGGACTTGTTTTCTGGGTGGGTTAACAGCTGGAGTTTGTTGTTCTAACCTTGTCCTCCCTGTTTATTGCAGAAGGAATGCATCTCTGAAACAAAAGAACTCTTTTCTTGTGGCTTCCGACAGCGATTCAGCCGCACACGTTCCAGGGCACACAACCCTCGACTGTGCTTTTCCAGTTGGTTTGGGATGCAGTCAAAACAAGTGAGTGACGAATCTGCACGAGCTGCCCTGGGTGAAGAGCTCTGCTTTGCCTTATTTGCATTTAGTGATTAACACCGAGGGCTGGATGGAAGGAAGACAAGTGAATAAGCCCATCACCTGCCTGCTCCGGGTTGAGGAAACAGACAAAGAAACCAATGAACGGTGCACAGTTTGCTTCTCCGGCAATAAAATAGAGATTTTATTATAGAACAAGAGCAAGCACAAGTTCTTGCTTTTTCCTTCCATAGCAACTCACTGGAGAAATTGCTAGAGCTGGGGGAGCTTCGTATTGCTCTTCTGCTGGTCTCAGAGCAAGGAGGAGAAGAATGTGACTCCCTCACTGTGCTTTCATTTTAATTCGAGACCTTATAGCACATCTCAGTCAAGCTCCGAAGAGTCTGGTCATCACAAATACACCTCCCCAGAGGGTAATGGGGTGGCGAAGGAATCCCTGTCCGGTGCAGGGACTGGATGTGTTGACCTATATTAAAGCGCCTTGCACACCTAATTCCTCAATTGTCTCTGTAAAGCACAGCCCTGCTTTATGGGCATTTCAGAGCGGCACCGTTCCAGCGGGAGCAGCCGGTGCACTGGATCTGCTCTGGTGCCTGGTCCCCAGCTCTTCCCACTTTGGGACAGTCCCAGCTCGCCACTAAGCCCTTAGGTAAAAGTCCTATAGAATTTCTTAGGCATTTAATCTATGCCTAAGTTCTCTAGGAGCCAATTGAGGCTGAGACCCAGTCACCGCACTGGGAGCTTTGCCTGAGTGAAAACCAAATAAGGATTTCAGCCTTCAACGAGCACTTTAAAATCCTGGGATCAGCATGTAGCCTGAGAGGGTGGAGATCTGTGTGGGGATTAATGGAAAGGAATCCCCCCATTAGGCTGGGGAGCAGCCAGAGCTGCTTGTGTAAGACCCCGGTTGTTGGCAGGCAGGATCAAACCGGGGACCTCTGGAGCGTAGTGCATGAGCCTCTACAGTGTGAGCTAAAAGCCAACTGGCTGGTAGCTAAGGCTGGAGAGCAGACTCATTTTATCTCTCTCTCTAAGTAGTCTCAGTGCCACTAGATGGGACAGAACACCACACCCAGAAGGTGTGTGGGTTACACACGCTCCTCAGCCGCTGTTGTAGGAACAGGGCTGCCCGCACCACTCTGGCCAGTGCATTTGAAAGATGGGAAGCTGGTTTCTTTTCTGGCTCGCACACTGTAACTGCAGATCTGTAGTCGTTGGCGACGATGCTTGAGGCGACGGATCAAATTTGCAAAAGTGCTTGTGTACTTTCCCCCCCGCATCCTTTTTGCGCTTGCAGACTCTTAACTGACACCCAGGAACGTATATGCATGTGCAGCGCACACACGCACACACACACTTCTACGGATGTGCAAATCAGAGTTTGTGTGCTTGCATTAGGATTTGTGCAGCCCAGGTAGAAAGCGTGAAAAGGTGCATGAGCACATCTAAAAATGTGTCCCAACTGGATTTTCAAATGGCCGGTGGAGCATGTGCCTCTGGTAAGTGGGAAAGCCAGCTTTTTACTTGTAATTTCATAAACTGGACTGGGAAAGTCACATGGAGAGAAGAAATACAGAGGTCCATAATGATGTTTTTACAATCACTTTCCTGGAACTGGTTTCTCTTGCAAATCTAGCATAGAAACTAGAGATGGGTTTGAACCAAACTCCCAGATCCAAACACCCCCAAAACTATTCAAAATCTATATCTGATTTTCTCAGTTGCCCCCATATCTACAGTGGGCCAAACGAGTATCTTATATGCAAACACACAAAGGGGTTTAAATTCTGCATTCATATCCAAATGTTGTGGTTTAAGTCCAACCTGACCGGAAAGCGCTGATCAATAAAGTTATCAGAAGTGCTGACCTGGTGGAAGAAGGTGTTGTACAGAGCACCGCATAATGGTGCATCATGGGTAGCCAGCATTTCTTCCTCAGGACTGACATGCGCGAGCTTCAACAATCCAATGTAATCAGCACAGGAGACTAAGAGGAGGTGGGGAGACTGCTGGATGAGCAAGAAGGGAAAATCCCCCTGTTCTAGTGTTTGTTCTGGCTGGACACATGGGAACTTGAGTGCCAGGGTCTGCAGACAAGCCTGTGAGAAAATATCCCAGACTTTCAGGACCTGAGAAAGGGAGAGAGAGAAGCCGGGATTTATTTACGTGTTAGCTAGAGATGGCTACTAGTGGCTCTGCATACTCCTGAATTTTGTGGCTCAGGAAAATCTTTTCTATTTTCCATGGAGCGATGTGCTCGTACTTTGTGATGTTTTAGCTCATCACCTTATGTATTTCCTTTCACACTCCATCTTCCGGCAGAGTTAAGGGCATTGCTGAAGCAAGGCCAGTTACAATATATTGCACAAACATTGAGACTTTCATCTGAGCTTTTCAAAGTGCTTCATAATCATTAGTAGAGCAGGGCGAGTAATGGTTTTTGGTTTGTTGGCAATTTCAAAAGTAAAAAAAAATTGTTCCAGGTCGAACTGAAAAGTAAAAGTTTTGCAATTTTCAACAAATCAAAATGTAAAAAAAAGAAAAGAAAAAGATTTTGGGTCAAACAAAACTTTTTGACATTTTGTTTGTCTTATGACCATTTAAAATGTTTGGGGATTTTTTAAAAACAAAATGAAAGAGCATTTTGAAACACAAAGGTATTTCAAACCCAAAACATTCAAACGTTTCATTTTGAAAATGTCAAAGTGAAGCATTTTAATTTTTTTCTGATTTTTTTTTCAAAACAAAACAATTCCATGAAACTAGCACCACGTCGCAAAATGTTTCAGAGTCACAGAATTTGCATTTAAAAAAAAAGATTTGGCCGAAAAATGTTACACAGAGCTAATGCTGGATTAATGCTTTTATCCAAATGATGCCTCTAGAAGGGGAGACAGATATTATATTCTCTGTTTCGTAGTCCCATACACTTACCACTAAAAAAGGACGTCCTTGCTAGCACTGATTCTTAGGGAAATGGCAGAATGTAATCATATTTGCTTTTATCTAGTCCAACTACCAACCTGCAGTGAAGGCACATGTATTCTTTTTAAGCACTTATTTGGCTTAAAATGATTAATTGCTGAGAAATTTCTCCCCCTCTTTTAATTGCCTGGAAAATTTAAAAAAAAATTCCAACTACTGTAATAACAACCTCTTCAAAAGGCAAGAGGAGATAAAAGAAACTCCTATTGCCTCAGAAACAGCTGCACATTCGTTCCTTGCCCAGAGCTACACGTAGGCTTTCCATAGGCTTTGGCACTAGCATCAGAATACTGTGAATGCCCATCATGTCCTTCAGCCCAGGATCTCAAATCACATTACAAAGAACGATTAGTTAATGAAGCCTCACAAGGCCCTGCTAAGGTAGGTGAGGAATACATGGAAATTGCTTCATCCACCTATGGAGTGAAACTGGCAGCTTCGTAGCATAGGAAATAAAGAACGGCATACTGGAGCCGTACACTTCAGTATCCAATTGAAACGGCTGGAGGAATTTTGGGAGGCAGAATGAGTTGAAATGCGACAGGAGCACTGGTGTCAAAATGCCTGTTCTTATGAAAAGTGTCTTAGAATCTCTCAGGACCACAAAATGGATGTGAGTGCCTTCGTTTTACCACCCAGTCAAAAGCCGGCCCCTCTGGCATTAACTTTGTGCTGAGTCAGGCGTTTTGTCAGCCATGACTCGGATGGAAGAGCGCCCCCTACTGAATCCCCACACCACCTCAATGCTCTTTGGAGGTCTTCTACCCAAACACTGATCCAGTAACGTATCAAACGTCCCTCTGGCATGGTGCATATTGAACAAGAGAAGGAGGGGTGAACATTGCTATTAAAGGAGGAGTGCTGGCTAAAACCTAGCACAAATATGACAAACCGAGTCCTTGGAATAGCTGAATACGTGTCCTCGGGGCTCATGGATGGCAACCGCCAGAATGGTAGTACAATGTCCCTGAAAGGTAGCAACTGGCCAGCTCGGGACATATTGGTTCCAGAGTTGCACAGCGTGATCCACTCCTCCGGTAACCAGCAGACTCAGGGATTTGCAGTAGTCGAAGCATTTTACCCCCTTGAAAAAATAGGAAAAAAACAATAAGTGTTTCGGAAACGTTTGTACAAGTCTATGGAGAGTGTCTGTGGAATGAGGCTGTGCGGGACATAGAGGCCCAACTAGGAAAAGTCTCAGAGCGCATCTACACGTAAAATACTCCATCAGCGCAGCTGTAGTGCTTAAGTGAGGATGCTCTATGCTAATGGGAGAGAGCTCTCCCATTGGTGTAGTTAATCCACCTCCCTGAGAGGCGATAGCTGTGTCAGCGGGAGAAGTCCTCTCGCCGACATAGAGCTGTCTACATGGGGGCAGGGTGGTGCTGGGTGGTGGTTAGGTCAGTGGTGTGGATTTTTCTTTAGTTATAGCAAAGTAATTCTGTAGATCTGGCCTCAGTACAATGTTAAAACACACTAGGGAACCTTTAGCGCACGCCAGCAGGGTCTACCAGGACCAAGGAACATGCAGCCTGTGAGTGTACTTTAGAAATCACGCCCCTGTAGAGCACATCACTGCACCTTGTAGACAAGCCCTCAGGAATAGTGGTTTTTTTCCCTTTTCATATTTCAGCTTTGTGAGTCAGATATCAGACGTTACTTTTGTATCCCGGATTGATAAAGAAAGGGTTCTGAGAATAATTTAGGGTCACAAAGACGCTCTTAAATATTATGATTAAAAAAATGCACTTTCCCCCCTGTCTCGCATAATCTACTCAGACACACAGAGGAAACCTTTGCACTTTGCAATTAGAATTTCTGTCCGGATGGGAGGGCTCCAATTCTTTCTTTCCATGACTACATTTTTCTGTGATTGGAGACCAGAGAGGGGAAAAGGCCTGTTTTGATTTCAGCACTGCTAAGTTTTGTTTAACTATCCAATTGCAAAACCACAATGAACTGAAGGGAGCTAATTTAGATGCTTCCAAAGATTTGGTTTCAAATTCTATTTTTCCCGAATTTCATTAAGCTTTGTGGAGTCTATCTATGCTGTTGCTTTTATTGTAAAAATAGAATGGTTAGCTAGTAAAATATAATTGCTATATTTTTTTCATATTGAATTAAAAGAGCATAACTCCCATTGACATCAATGGGAGCAGGTTAGGCACCTACACCGGCTTAGGTGCTTTTGAAAATCCAACTAGATGCCTATCTGCATCTTTAAGCAATATCCCACAAAGACTTAGGGAATGGCTACACTAGAAACTTAAGTTGACCTACATTAGGTCGACTTATGTCCACCGCAGTACTTATTGTGGTGATGCATGTCTACACTGCCCTCCTTGCACGTGCTCACCAGCAGTGCTTCCACCGACCTAAATGTGAGTGTGTGCTGAGAGCCCGGTCAGGCTTCTGGGCTCCTGGCAGGCTGCCCCTCCTATCCCCCTGCTCCCCATTCCCTGCTGGGAGCAGGAGACGCCGCCTGGGACTTCTCGCCTCCTTGTTCCCCTCTGGGAGTAAACGCAGAGAGAATACATGTCTCCTGCCTAGTGAAAAAGGACAGGAAAAGACTGACAAACGTGCAGCCCTGTAGACAGGAAGGAGGACCCTGTGGTGAGGATATTAGCCAGGGGCTGGAGAGACCCAGATTCAATCCCCTGTTTTGTCATAGACTTCCTGTGCGGCCTTGGGTGGGATCCACAAAGGTGCCTGGCTCCAGTGTGACCCACACAACTCCTGCTGACCACTGCAGGTGTCTAAAGTCACTTGGCACCTATGGTTTTTGGGTAAAGTTTTCCTTGGCTCCTGTGTTTCTGCCTCGGAGCATGCACACTGCTGCCCCACTCTAGGCATATAAACGCCGATCTCCTGCCTACATCCCTGAGTGAGCCACGAACTGGGGGAAGACAGGCATTTGCTTGCCTATTTCATGGGGCCCAATCCGGTAGGTCACCTCTGAGCATGCTACTGGATCGGGTCCCATTCAAACACTGGGGGTGGCGTTGGTGTCCCTCTTCTAACTACTGGATTGGGTCCCATTCAAATGCTGGTGGTGGCGTTGGTGTCCCTCTTCTAACTTTTAGCCCAGTGGTTAAAGCACTCACCTAGGATGCGGGAGACCCAGGTTCAATCACCCCTCTGCTTGAGGGGGAGAAAGGAATTGAACCGGGATTTCCCACCTTTCAGAAACATGCTCCAGCCACTGAGCTACGGGCTATTTTGACATGTGTCTCCTTCAGACTCTCCTGTTGAAGCTGTTCCACTGCGGACAAATAATTAAAGTGAGTGGGCCAGAAATAAATAAATAGTGGCAATGACTCTGTAGCCTGGTGGTCCAGGCACCAACATGGGCAGTGGGAGACATAGGGTCCAGCCCCTTGGCTCCAATCCCGCTTTCCTTGCAATTCCATGTCCCTTTTTGGATCTAGGCCTTAGTCTCTCTGTACCTCAGTTCCCGAGCTGTACATTGGAGTTAATAGCCCTGACCTACCTCACAGGGGTGTTGTGAGGATAAATACATTAAAGATTGTGAGGTGCTCAGATACTAGGATAAAGGGGGGGCCAGATAAGTACCTGAAAGAGATAAGAAGAGTGATAAACTCTGTTGAGTGTAAAAACAGGAATATAATATTATGAAGTATACACGACTGCGTTCCTTTTGCCTGAGGCTGGAGTAAAAACATTGGCCAGAGGGCGGGGAGTGGAACTACCTTCTTGATTTTCCAGGTGTAAACTTTTCTCTTTCTGAGAATATCCATGATCACCACAGAGGTCTTGGGACTGCCTGAGGATGTGATGATGAGTTCTCCCTCTGCTACGTACTGGATTTGGGAAACAGCTTCCTCATGCACCTCTGGGATGGTTTGATATTGCAGGAGCTTACTGTGCTCTTTAATTTCCTGGGGGAAAACAAGGGATAGAAATGTCACAAGGCTAGTTCACCTGCTAATCACCCGTCCTAATACGACCGGAGGCAGCATGCCCACAGAGAGGGAGAAGTATAGAGGGGCTGGAATATCAAGAGATGTGGGTTTAGCAGTGAAGTTTGGGGAGCCCTGGGCCTAATGCGATGATGTTTAAGATGCCATGGCAACCCAGCAGACTATTTTGTCCCCCGGCAACGTGACTAATGATTTGATGATAGGATTAAAATTGAGCCTGAGATGCACAGTTCAGATCCAGAACCAAATATCCCCAGGCTTAGGGCGTTAAGGGGTTGGTTTGGGACAATTCTGAACGGCAACGCACAGCTGTTACATTCTTGTCCCCCAGAGACAAACCCGTGATGTTTGCCTCAACTTGAAAACAGTTTCTTTGGAAGGATTTCTCTAGTTTCCTCCATCCCCACTCACCAAGCGCTAAAAATAACCCACTATGTTTCTATTTATAACCGAGAACAGCAGCAAGAAACTCTGCTCACGTGCTTCGGAGCTACTGCAGCCTCAAATTCTTTGAGATGAACCTAGGGCGGTGAAGGCGTTTCACAGTCTGAATGCTAGAGATGCTCCTCTGATTTGTGCTGCCCAGTGGACTCTCGCAGCCTTCACCTTTTATCTCAGCCCACAGCAGCATCCCAAGGCTATTTCCTTTGAATATATGTGAATTTACTTTGGGCAGCTCTCTCATTTCGGAGGGAAACTTTTTTTTTTTAAAAGAACTTTTTTATAGCAACTCCTGCCCAACCTCTGTAGAAATGAATATTTCACAAGCACTGAATTCCCCCACCCGTCCATTATTTGTAGAAGTTGATATCTGAGATTAATGTTCAGTGGGGCCTGGGGATTTAGAGGGCCCTTGGGAACACCTGCTTAGCTGAGAAGATTCCTTGTTTATCCTCCTCATCCTACCCACAAACATCCTGCTACAGGATGACTTCTCTGTCTGGTGAGGACAGCTGGACTTGGCTTCTGGCTCAGTTGGGACTTAAGGTTTGTCTTGACCTTCAGTGGTGAAGTCTCGATATGGTTTCGCTAACACACGGGCTGGTAGGTCACGCCTTAGTCACCATCGGAGAGCTGAGCCAATCTGAGAACAATGGTGTGTGTTTGGGGGAGAGGGGAAGGTCATTAGTAGAGGAGTTAAAAACAACCTGGTAGATTTGAGGGCTGATTGAGGCAGTACCCAGAATTGTGTCGGCTGTGTGGGTTGAGTCCCAATCCCTGTATCACCTTGGATACAGGTCAGTGCTATTCCAGCGTTATCAACTAGGGAAGCCCTGCATTAGAATAATGCTTGGTCCACTACTTTATGGACCTACAGGGAGAGCCTGGGGAGGAGGGGAAGCATTTGGTACCTCATAGCGCTATAAAGCCTGTGCTCCTTACATGTCTCTATCAGCTAACTGCTCTAAACTGGGATTCTCTCAGATAAAGAGAGCGGGGCAGCACTTGGTGAAGTGAAAGTTTGTGACTTCTTGCCTGATGTAGCTGGGCTGATGGGGAGAAGATAGTGGCATCTACTGGGCCGTGGTAGCTAAACCTGACCTAAACTGGACCATCTTTCCTAGCCTAGGTTCTGTTTTCTAGGGCCTCCGAAAGGAGGCCAGGAAGGGCAGTGACAAAGGAGGGATGCTTAGCACCATTTGAAGGTTAGCACCATTCTGGAAGACGCCTTTCTGCCCCCACCTGCAGGAAGACTCTTTGCGGCCCCGACTGATCCGTGAAGGGCTTTTCAAAGACGCCCAAATGAGGGTGTAGCAGCCAGAGCAGGTGAACCCCACCATGGTCATCTCCCCAGAGCAGCAAGGAGCGACTCCCTAAGGACTGGAAGGGAAACAAAAACACAGAGGAGGAGGGAGGAGCTGGGATGTGCCGGGGGTGGGGGGGAAGCGGATGATGTTCCCTTTATGCTCTGTCTTCGCATGGTTAACAGCTGATTAAACATATAATGAACGTAATTGCGCTTGAGTCACTGCTGAAAACCCCGCTGCAGTCCGTTGGCCCAAAGCCAGGGAATCGGCCCATGGCTCGAGTAGGGTGCCGTGCGTGCCTTGGGGATCTCCGCAGGGAGCTCTGATACAGCACCCCTCATGCTGCCTGTGCATCCACCCCCTGGATCCATCCCAAACACACCCGTGCCATGCCCCAAGCTCACCACATGTGGCCACAGTGTGCCCCTTCCCTCACAAGAGCTGGGCTCTGTGCAGTATAGCAGGTTCATACCTGTGCCCTCTCCCCAAATCCTGACCCTGGACTAGGGTAATGGCACAGCTTTGGGTCACTGTATCAAGGACCTCACACGCTGCAGAGAAGCAAGATTTGCCCCATCCAGCACAGACAGCTGATAACAATCAAACCTCCTGACACAGGGTGTGAATTGGAACCATCTCTATCTCCTGTACAGACAGTATTGATTCTGCTTCCTTTATAGACACATTGATTCTGTTACCCTTGTATACAACGTTGTATGTCTCCTTACAGACCCCATTGCACAACTGGCTAAGTACATAATTGGTGGAGTGGGGCAGGTTTGTGTTTCCCTGAAACATCAGGTGCCCACCTCTGCTACAAGCAGGATATTGAATTTGGGGGAGAAGGCTCTGATCTGCTCTGCAAATCCTCTGTTCCCAAGTAGATTAGAACTAGAAAAGCTTCCTAAATAAATCCCAGTTTCCAATCTGAGAGCACCCTTGTTATTCCTTTAAGTAATAATTAACTTTTCCTTCTCAGCCCTGAATCTTGACTGGCTTCTTAGTCACTCACAAGAGAATGGTAGCGAACAATCTTTGTGACCTAAGTCGGGAGGGGTACTTGCATCTGAAATATAAGACAATCCTAAATTGTGACCTTACCTCAAAGAGTTATAGCTTGGCACAAATGGGCATAAACACTTTTACTTGTTGGGGATAAACAATAAAGGTCACAGGTAACTTTATGAGCACATATTGGGAACACAAAGTGCTGTGCCACTGTACCTTTGCATTATACCGGTAGTACAATGAAGTTGGAACATTTTTCAGAGCTGGAGGGATAGAAAGAGAAATGGAATATTAGAATTATTCATCATTTTTTTCTATTCCGCTTCCTCAATATCCATTTTCCATGTGATTCGTAGAAAGGGATCCTATTCATAGAAAGGGGGGGACGGATAGCTCAGTGGTTTGAGCATTGGCCTGCTAAACCAAGGGTTGTAAGTTCAATCCTTGAGGGGGGCATTTAAGGATCTGGGGCAAAAATCTGTCTGGGGATTGGTCCTGCTTTGAGCAGGGGGTTGGACTAGATGATCTCCTGAGGTCCCTTCCAATCCTGACATTCTATGATTCTATTCTCTCAAAGCAGTGGGAGGGGACAGAGATGCATAGAACTCATTACTGTTAATGGCAGGGAACAGTGTAAATTCCTTGGGTATGCATGACAATATTGAGGCCAGAATGATGTCTAGTTTCCACTACCTATATCTATTTTCATG
This sequence comes from Trachemys scripta elegans, assembly GCF_013100865.1. Classification (NCBI taxonomy): domain Eukaryota; kingdom Metazoa; phylum Chordata; order Testudines; family Emydidae; genus Trachemys; species Trachemys scripta. The sequence continues at coordinate 29,240,038 of NC_048311.1, forward strand.
ATCACCTACACACTCTTATAACCATCAACATAATCATCATTCGAGACAGACATGAACCAAAACTCTGGGCCCAAATACTCATTAAAGTGCTGTGAAATTCAGAAATGGATCTGAATTTAGCAGTTCGGCCTGTCTCTAATCACTTCTTGCATTCACCCACCTCCAGCAGTTGCTGTACTGTCATTTATTTAAATAAGGTTCATTGGGCCTGTTTCTCCATTGCAGGAGGTAAATGCTACCACACAAGAATGGGAGCACATCACTTCCACTAGCCGCACAAGCTATCAGATCCACTATACATAAAGGGCCACAAGCTGCTTTCACCAGTGTAAATTCAGCTTGACCTCACTGTACCCAATGGAGCCAATCTGGATTTATGCCAGTACCAGTGTGAACAGAATTTGGTCCACTGACTTCAGTAAGGCGGATACTTCCAGCCTTTAATTTAAACCTTGATACCCATACATCTATAGGAATCCATCCCCATCACAGCTGACCTACTAGTGAGTGTTGGGGTCTGGTTCTGAAGCTCCAAATTCCCATCTGCTGCACCATTCCCAAACCGCATGGCGTTAGCTACCTGCCTTTGGCCAATTTTAGCTAACTCCATTAAGCAGGAGGAGAGAACAACAACAGCAACCCCAGAGACTGCAGTGAGCAGCAACTGAGTACTTTTATTTGGTTTATTGCTCTCCAAAATACCCAGGTTTCTGTGTGAATAGCCTGGTGTTTTCTCCCCAGAAAGCAATGCTGGAAATCAGAAGCCTGATTTAGACTATACCCAAACCTCAGAATAGAATCTGGGAACATGAACTGAGGCCCCCTCCTATTAGTAAAATTCTAACTTGTACCAAATAAATGAAACTCTTCAACAAGGTTTGCCGTGGACACGTCAAAAAAGTGAATATCCCTGCAGGTGGTGGCTACTGCGATTTTGTGGACATTTGCCATGTACACAGCATCTGTGGTCCAGGATTTCAATCTTCTTTTTTCTGCTTGAGAGCCTTTGGAATCTGTTGCAATCTGTTAGAAAACAAGCAGCAAAGGAGAACTCAAAGGACTGGAAGCTCTCTCAGAAGAAATGCACTGGTGCCACCTTCAGCATGAAACAGCCATTCCCAGATGAAGTTAATATGCCCGGATTCTGCAAAGAGCTGCGTATCTTTCATCTCCCACCGAAGGCACTCAGCACTTGGCAGGAATTTCTCCTGGCAGTGCCAGGGCCACACTGCTTGGAAAATGAAGGTACCCTGCTAATCCTAGCTTCCCAAACATCCACATTATTATTGATCTGTACTGCAGTAGCAGTAGGAGTCATGGACCCGGGCCCCATGGTGCTAGGTGCTGTATACACTCCCAAAGAGCTTACAATCTAAGTACTCACCAACAGACGACAAGAAGAGATAAACAGACAGGCACTCTGACCCCATATAATGCTAGTTGATGCGATGCATTTAACGATACGCAACAACGCAAACCCCTTATTTTCCCCAGGGCAGATGGAAGGAGTACTAGGAGCCGCAAGAAGTGGTTTATAAAGGTAGGTACTGGATTCTCATTAGGGAGAGTTTAAACTCAGAACTTCCCACAAAAGGGAAATTCTGACACTTTGGAAAATACTTGCTTCAGATTCAGAATGAAATACAGGAATTTTGGAATTTCCCATTATGGGAAAAAACAAAGTGTTTCATTTCAAAAAGGCTCCCAGGCTCTCTGGCTCCTCAGCAGTCCACCTGAGGAGTTGGGGGCCCACGGACTTCCAAGATCCCGAGATCCCAGGGCAGCTGGCTGGGCTGCCTGACTCTCCAGTTGGATATCTCAGGGAGTCAGGGAGTGGCTGCCCAGGGAGTCATGCAGCCAGGTAGCTACCATGGAACCTAGAAGCCCCAGATCTGCAGCATCCCTCCAGGTGGGCGGCCAAGGAGCTAAAGCTTTTATTTCCATTTTCCCGATAGAAAATCAAAAGTTATGGGCAAAACTGAAATTTTCTTGCAGAAAATTTGAATCGTGCAGAAACAGCATTTTCCATTGGAAAACATTCCTCTGTAAAATTCCAACCAGCGCTAATCCTCACTGCAAAGAAGCTAAACTCTCCTAGAGATAGCAATTTATTGAGTGAAATCTGGATGCTGAATTACTCCCAAGTGTTCAGTTGTCACTGCATTAACCCCCATGCTATTACCAATCTCTTTACCTCATACGTTTTTTGAATATGTAGAGCGCTGTCCCAGGTAGTAAGAACTCCTCCTTTGCTGACACTTACAAACCAGAGTGGTGGTGGTGAAGAGATGGCCAATATCCTGGTAGTTGGCGCCAGCTGAAAAACCAAGACAAATATTGCTCCAGTGGTCAGATCTCACGGTCTTCTCCATTTCACATTATATACGTGCCTGTAATTCAGCCATCATATTCAATGGTGGCTATAAACAAGGTGAGAATTTGACTGTACACCTTCAAAGTTATAGGGAAATGGCTCAACCCAACTGGTCCTGAAATAGGCAAATTACGACCCTGCCCCTTTAATTGATAAAGTGACCTCTCCCTAGATTTAAGTGCCTGGCCAAAATTGTTTTACTGTTATGTCAGTGGAACAAATCTGGAATTCTTTATTCGCTTTTTACTAGAAATTCAACACGAAAAGCTGCCCTGAAGACAATTCCAGCTAGACAGAAAACTCTGCCAACCGCTGTCTGCCTGTGTCCTCAAGAAAACTGCAATAAAGCTGGGGGGAAAAAAGAGTAAAGCTCAAGTTTTTAATTCCTTTTATGTTTTGTTTGTGAAGGAAAAATGCAGCTGAAGAAGAGAGGAATATTGCCAAACTATGGGCAGCACCAGAGAACGGTTACGCTGCTAACCTGTCCAGTTACTGTTCAGCTCCTCCACCCTCTTCGCCCAATGCATCTCCCTCTCCGCTCACCTTGTTCTGCACAGAGTGTCGGATGAGGGGCTCCCTGCCAAGGAAGATCTCCTTCTTGGTTTTCATGTGGTCCCTTTCTTTGTAATAGAGCAGCAGGTATGTGCAGAACTTGTTCCAGTCAATAAGGCCATCGCAGCTGGTGTCAACCTCAAAAACCATAGCAACAAACAAGGAGGGGGAAAAGCCAATGTGACTTCACAGGTAGCGGGAGCAGGTTCCATAGTTCTTGTGATCAAATTCCACGTTGATTGTTAAAATTACTCATCGCTTGTATTACAGTAGCACCCGGAGACTACACCGGGGAACCCATTGTGCTTGGCACTGTACAGACATATAATGAGACAGTCCCTGAACGTGATGAGCTCACAGTCTAAGTGGATAAGACACAGGGCGTGAATCTCCAGGTCCCTGCATGTATACAACTTGGGCAAAGTGACTGTAAAATGCTATGAAATCAGGGTACTTCACTCAGTCCGGTGGTAGCATTTTACCTCCACAAGATGCAAGGCCATGGAGAAGCAGTTAATGCTGAAGTCCCAGGTAGCCAGTGACAAGACTAGATGCCATAAGGCAAGAGTCCTAATGGGGTAGGGTGACCAGACAGCAAGTGTGAAAAATCGGGACAGAGGTGGGGGGTAATAGGTGCTAATATAAGAAAAAGCCCCCCAAAATCGGGACTGTCCCTATAAATCGGGACATCTGGTCACCCTATAATGGGGAGGGGAGTAGTGGAGTGACATGCAAGGAAAAGTAAGAGTGTTTCAAAATGTTGTGGAGCCTGCATGCTAGAAATGCTAACTGGCTGGGATGGGAATTATTTGCACTCAGAACCCATCTAACCCTAAATCCTCCTTACCTTGTTGAAAAGCAGCTCTGATTGGTTGTTCCAGCTCTCGGAGCCAGTCAGCTCCGACAGGACTCTATGAAACTCTTGTAGAGTCAGACTTCCTGGTGGCTGCACTTTCTGCTTTCTGCAGGGTCTCACCCACTGGTCTTTATTCTCTGCTTCCCTGCCTTGGTCTTCCCCTTCGGGAGAGCTGTGAGTAGCAAACAATGCTTCCAGGAGCTGCAAGTGACCCAGCTCCAGCTCTTCTTCCAGACGGGGGCTTTTACTCTGATCAAAGCTGGTGGAAAAGGAAAGCAAAGCAAAGCAAATGCTCATCGGGGTCAGGACAGACACTGATTGGTGTGGGGGTAATATGCCGCTCAGGTCCAGGGGTGCTAATTTGCTGTGTGTTCTCTTTTAGGGAGTAGTAAGAACAAGCGGACTGCAGAGGGGTCAGTACTTCTGAACATCAGGCTCAACGAACTCATGTGGGACGCCCAACATTAGTGGACCCTTGAAAACGTAGACCTTAACCTCTCTGGGTATGTCTACCCTGCACTTAAAAACCCGTGGCTGGCCTGTGACAGCTGACGCAGGGCTCGGGCTAAGGTGCTGTTTAATTGTGGTATAGCCATTCGGGCTGGAGCCCAGCATCTAGGACCCTGAGAGATGCCAGGGTCCCAGAGCCCGACCCCGAATGTCTATATTGCAATTAAACAGCCCCTTAGCCCAAGCCCCATGAACCCGAGTTAGCTGGTACGGGCCAGCCATGGGTGTCCAATGGCAGGGTAGACACAGCTGCTGTGGTTCGGTTTCAGCCATCTCTCAAGAATTAGAGTGTTCTGCATCACGGTGTTTTTGGGCGGCTTCGAGATCCTTGGCTGGAAGGCACCATTGTTTATTAATTATGATTATAACTATTAGCAGCAATAAATGCAAGAGTGGCACTAGAGAAAGCAGGAAGTGAAGATGAAGCGAGTGCACCAGGCTGCTTTCCCCACCCTCACAGGTGTAGTATTTCACCAGGAGATCCCTTGTGGCTTCTGCAACACATTCACTTTCCCTTTGTGTTTCTCAAAGTCCCAAAGAGACATTTCCCCATCCCCTTCTCCCCCCACATGCCCATTTCCAAGGCCCTGAGTCTTCACGGCTTTCCTCCTAGCTGAGGAGGAATGGACGTGACTCTTTGCACTGCTCCTGAACCAGCAAGGGGGCTAGTACAGAGCTACGTGGGGCACTCTCTTCCCATCCCTGGGGGCTGGATATAGGTCTTAAACTCAGAACCAGATCATCAGCTGGCACAAATCAGTGCAGCTCCACTCCAAGCTGAGGATTTGACCCTCTGAGCCCCTAGGCTGTTCCACTCTTTCACTTTTTTCTAAAGTATTTAATTCCCAAACCAAGTGCACTCAGATCTCAATAGCACATGATGCCATGACAACATTTTCTCTATGGCAAGCATGTGATCAGATGAAAATATCCAATGTGGGTAGCTGCATAGCTCGGAGGAAATAATGACTAACACATATTAATTCCATTATTACAAGTGGGAATTCACTGTCAACTAATAAGCCACCATTTTTTTTTCTATTCGAGGTGTTGCTATATTGAGGTACAACCTGTTGAATTCTTATTTTATAGAGAAAAGATTTAAATAAGTACAACACCATATAACTTTATATTTGATTATATTCAGTTTCTTTTTATACGGTGGCTTTTCAGAGGAAAAGTTACAAAATATTCAAGAGCTGTCGTAAATGGGTAATATGAACAGCAGCACCAACAACTGTGGAGACAACTTAACAAGCAGGTGCTTGGGGCGGCCAAGGGAGAGAGGCATCATGTGCGGCAATTCGGGGGCGGCAGGTCCTTCACTCCCTCTAGGAGCGAAGGACCTGCCGCTGAACTGCCGCCACCGATCGCGGCTTTTTTCCCCCCCCCCCCATTTGCCGCCGCTGGTCACGACTGAGATCGTGGCTTTTTTTTTTTTGGGGCAGCAGAAATGCTGGAGCCGGCTCTGTGTGGAGCACAAGACCATTGTTGATGGTGGGGGTGTGACACATCTATGACATTATTTCCTTCTCGCCAGGTACTGGATAAGCTTTCAGCGTGGCATATGTGGATGTAGCCCATGAGCTATGTTAGTTCAACTGACAACCAAGGGACTTGCACGGCTAAAACACAGGTTGAAAAATGTGTAACGTAGCATCATGTCTTAGGGCTTGTTGTCATTGGGAAATTTGTCCAATGCATGTGAAAGTGTGAATTTACAGCACTATCTGCTCTGCACTAACCCCCTGTGTGGCCACTAAAAGTGCCTTTGTGAACTTTAGCTTAATACACTTTAAAGAGTGCTACACTAACCAGCCTGAGGGCACTTTTAGTGCTCAGTAAAAGTGTCCACCCAGAAAGTTAGTGCAGAGCAGCTAGTGTGCTGTAAATTCACACCCTAGTTTACTGCACACTAACTTTCCATTTAGACAAGCCCTTACTAAATGTACAGTTGTCAGAATGGAACTTACCATGTTATACTTGCTGGTACTTCTTGCTTGTATGCACACCAGGAAGAATTCTGCTTTTTCTTTTTCATCACTGACATTTCAACTTTTTCTCCCTCTTTCCTGAAACTGTGATGGTTTTTCATGGCCTTTTCCCAGTATGCCAAGCCTAATTAACGTGCGACACTGGCAGAACCAGTCAATTCAATATCTCCTTCTTACCCCCCCGCCCCAAATAATAATAATAATCAAGATCTGAATGATCTTCAACTGGAGCAAGGTGGAAGTTCTTCTCTGAGTTCTCCTGAGGCCCTTGTTGTCCAATAATCCTTGAGAAGTTGCTTGGCACCAAAAATAAATGTTTTCAGGAAGCCACGCTGACAATCTTAGTGGTAACTGCAATACGCTATGGCTGAATCAAACACTGCTCTTCAGATGCAAGCTAAACCAATGTTTCAAGTTTTCCCAAGCCAGGATATGCCATACCATGCAAGCAGACTAGCTAGTGCATTCTCAGACAGCTGCACTGCTTAGAGGTTCCCAATCCACGAGCAGTGAATACATTACCCAGACAGAAAACTAGAGGCTTCATTTTGAAAGGCCAATACTAGGTACATTGGGAACAGTATTCAGCATAGTTACTAGCCTGGACTTGAGTAACACGATCCATGCTGCTTATAATTATTTAGCAACAGTGCCCAAGAAATGTTTCAACGCAAAGGAATTTCACTTGGGGGGTGGGTCCATGCAAAGAAAAACATTTGGTCAATTGATGATTAACCTGATATCTGCAGTTGATATCTACAGAGAGAAGAGACAATCAGAGATTTCTTTCCTGTGCTCTGTTGGACATTAAGGTTTTGCACCATGAGCTCTATGTGTGACTATACGTATCAGGTGAACCTTTAGAAGGGGATTAATTTAGGGAATTACAAGTAGCCTGTTGTGCAACTCTAAGGCCATAATCAGCTGTGGAGGGTTGGTAACATACACTGCACAGAAACAGAAGTGAATAGCTAAAGAGACTCCTTTACCCTTGATCTCAGAAGTGGAATGCCCTTCCTCTTTCATAAATGCGGACTGGTTATTTAATAGTGAAACGGGATACATTTTTGCCTTGCTATTTTCATTAATACGTAATTTATTGTGCTGTCAATATTTTCTTGTCGCTATAACTACAGGTGATGCCGAGGTTCCCCACCCTATTCCATTAGATAGTTAAACTATAACAATTCCATGAAGCCTCCAGTCACGTGCAAAGCAAGAATTCTATAGAGTAAATGGCCCGTTCTTTCAGAGAGTTTGAGAGAGGGTGAAATCCAGGGTGCCTGTTGCTTTTTCACAATAGTATCACTTCTCTCCTTGTTTTTAATTGCTGCTTTCAGGCCTGTGACTAGTCTTTGCCAGCCTTAAAATCAGAGTGAGACCATGATATATACATACATGCATATTCTCCTTCACACCTGGGTGCAGAAGTAGGTCCTCAAATTTCCTGATTCAGCCCTGAGAAACATCTTATTTCCCTTGCTGTAAATCTTCTTCTTTAGAACTAGCATTACAGGCAGCAAGGGCAACGAGAGAGGACCTCTTTAACGGTCCTGTGTGTCTTAATCCATCATTTCCATACGTGTGGGACTTGTACACAGGCCTCTTAATTATTTTAGAATCTCAGCTTTCATATTAATCATCGACATCCCCATTCACTTGGGTGGAGCTAGGAGAAGTTACATCATGCTGCGGATTTGACCCCTAGGGTGTGCTTAGATTGGATTGATAGACAATATACTGAGCTGTGGAGACAAAATTTGGATTATCTATATTCTAACTCTATATTCTAGATTTAGTTGGGGATTGGTCCTGCTTTGAGCAGAGGGTTGGACTAGAACCTCCTGAGGTCCCTTCCAACTCTAATATTCTATGATTCTATGATAATAGCTAATATATTTCACATACTAGCGCAGTTAGAAAGGAAACAGTGCTTGCTTCATCTTCAGCAAAGATCCCTACATCCTTTGAGAGGTGGAAGCAGGTCAGATAGCTTGTAGAGAGAATATTTTCTTGTCTCCTGTTTCACATGAAATGAAGAGCAGGTGACATTCACACCTCTGACACATGCCCACTGCTGAAGAATGCTATCTGGAACAAGCCCCATGCAATTCTGAAGTCTAACCAGCAGATGGTAGACTATGAAAAGAGATGGAGAGCAACAGATACAATCTCTTTTCACTCGGGTGAAATCCAGTGGAAAACAACCAATGACTCCAAAGAAACCTATGTCATATGCTGGAAATGTGTGCAAGACATTCCAGGAAAGAAAAAAGCCTTGTATAGTCTTTCGTAGAAATTCCGAATGATTGTGCAATGTTCTTTTAAATCAAACCAACCCAATAACTGATTTTGTTGTCAAGAGTGAAACAATGAGAACAAACAACTCCCCCCTCCACCCCATCACCCTGCAGTGCCCCCTCTCCCCTGACTTTTCTGTCTGAGAACATTTTAAGCATAGAGCATAAAACTGTCTTCTGTCTCCAGGGCCTTTCCTATGTAACTCAAGACTCCAGTGATGTCCTCTGCATGCCCCCCAAAATATTTCCCCTTTCATTCTTGTGCCCGCATTCACTGCTCCAGGATCTCATCATGACTACATCTCATTCAGAAGAATTAATTTATGGCTCATATTAAGTAATATTCATTTTTGGCCATTAGATTCATAGAGGGACCAATTTTAAGCCTAAAAGGAAACTAGATTATGTCATGAAACTTGGTTTGTAAGGGGAGGTTTTCTATGATGAGTGATAGAAAGCTGTGTTCTGTGGGCCCACCTGATGTGCAGATCTGGCTTAATACTTTTGCTCACACAGATGCATGTTCTGTGTGCATCTACTTTGCAGGAACAATTTAAGGCTCCAATATCTGAAACGATAAACGTGGAAAAGAAACAATGGGCTACATTTTCCATTCACTGGCAATATACACTCTGGGAAAAATGGAACAGCCCGTAGGCTTTAGCACGTACATTCCTGAGAGACCAAAAGAAGGGTTTTTCGACAAAGCACTGACAGTGGGAACCTCGAACACAGCTGCTTTGGAACTAAACATTCCACTTCTAGTCTTTCATGTACTCAGACACCTTTGAAGCAAATCAGTACTTCTGAAAGCCTTGTAGAGGCATGATGTTCCATACAGCCTGCACCTAGTATGGTAGAAACTGTGCACAATCTGTAACCGAAGCTGAGGTTTGCTTCCAAAGAAATATTTATCCCCCTCCATCAAATTCTTTGTTCTCAGACATGCTTGTCAAAGTGTTGAAGGAAACACTCGGTCAACAAGGACATAACAGGGCCTGTAGCGATAACTGCACGAAGAAACCTCTTTGTGCCATCAACAGTTTGTGTGATACAGGTATGATTTACTGAGGGAATGGCCAATGGACTTGTTTAGTTTATAAAGGGCTTCACTCCTACCTGAACAAAAAGCAAGCCAGAGGGTCTGTCCAAACAGCAAAACATAGCATGTTCCTATTCCAAAATGCTGCCATTAATTTGTTCTGCAGGAGAAGTGGCCATCATGGCAAATGCTAGGGGAGCTTGAGATGAAGCACCCCGGGTTCAGCAGGGCTCATATGATGGCAGTGAGGGTGTGTACACTACCTGGTACAGAATTAACCAGCCGCCGGCCAGTCTCACTGGGTTTGCGTACCGCACAGCAAAGACGTAGTCAGGAGGCTAGTATAGCCAACATAGCTGTGCTCCCCCATCTATCGCTAGCCACCTGCTGTTTGAAACAGGGGTATGTCAAAGCTCATTCCGGAACTTTTAGTGCAAGGGGAAGAGTCCACAGGTCTGTAGATTGGCACCCCAGCATGCCATGCACTGAGTCTCCATGTAGACAAGCCCTTGGATTGTAAACTCATGGTGGCAGGGACCATTGTTTGTCCTGCATTTGTACAAAGCCTAGAACTAGGGGGTTCTGGTCCATGACTGGGATTCCTAAGTGCTACCACAAAACAAATAAGAAACAACAACAAGCTTTGCAAAGTATTCCGGGTGGAAATTGCTCTCTCTGGATGTCTAGGTTGACTATGGTAGCCCAATAGCATCAAACATTTTAATTTCAGCATCAAGGAGCTGAAAGTTCACGGAAACCAACAAACAAAGAACCTTGCAGATATAACTGAATGGGAAGATTGGTTGGTTACTAATGGGAAGCCAGGGAGGGGCAGTATTTGCCTGCCTCTCAAAAGATATCAGGCCAAGAACTGGATGCTGAAAACAAGCTCTCACTGAATTAAATGAAGAGAGGGAAAGCATCTATAGACAGGTTTCAGAGTAGCAGCCGTGTTAGTCTGTATCCGCAAAAAGAACAGACATGAAATAGCATGAAACAGCATCTATAGACAGACATGAAAGCTAAGAAATGAGAGGGACGGACTGAGGTACATGAGTGCCAAAGGCACCTTTGCATTTGTAGACATTTGAGTACATGGGATATGCACCGCTGATCCTAACTGCTGATCCCTTTACGCTCCAAGGGAAAGAACCACCCCCTACTCCACCAGTCATTCCTTCCAGAACTCAGCGGGGGCAGTCAGTTTAATTCTGAACACATAACAATAGCTAATATGACTTCTCTCCTCAGATGTCACGGGGATCCAAGTTACCTTTGTCTAATTCTCAAGCCTGGTACTTATTCCATAGCTTGGTAGGTTCCGTCTACTGCCCCCGGTGGCAGGGAAAGGAAGCAGCAACGTGAAACTGTGTTGTCTTCGTGTACACCAGGTATAAAGAAAAATGCACTGAGAAGCAAGTTGTTTTATATCATCCCACAGCGGGGAGCATTTTAGGTTCACGTTGTTGTTCAGACGCAGCCCTGAATTTCAGCCAGTGGAACACAGCCAGAGTTGAGAGACACACACTTCTGTTCCTCTTACAATTGAGACACTAATTACATTGAAGGGAATGCACAAAAGTTCTCTAAGAGTTCACATGGCTCTGCTTATATGATTGAAAAGAAATGAGAGAGATTTCCTGGCAATTAACAAGGATCCTAAACGTACCATTCAGCCTGTATAATTCTCGGCGGGCGCATGTATAATACAACAGTTGCAATCCGTGCCTTTCTTTTTATGTATAAAGGGCCAACATCCACTCCACTGAAATGGGTAAACCAAGCCTGAATTTGGCCCAAGGTTTCTGCCAGTATACATATAGGACCTGATGCTACAAACCCTACATGTACGTATCGTTGTGCTATCGTTAGGTTCTGAGGGTTTTGTTTTCTGCATACTGCCCCTTTCAATCTGTAAGGATTGTGCTGTCAACAAGCAGGCAGCCAGTTTGTGTTCAGAACAGATGATTCTAGAGGAGGCATAAACACTGCTCAGCATCGAGACTTTTCTTTCTTCTTGCTTTTGATTCATCTTCAATAAAAAAAAATGCAGGTGGAAAGGTTCTGATCCGCTTCCCTGGAGAAAAAAGATAACCATTTCTAGGGATAGATCTTCTCTAGCCTCTGTTGGACGGTACTCAGAACCCAGCCTGCAAGTCAGAACAGGGTGTTCTGTAACGAACAGGATGTTCGCCCCTTGAGAATTCTGCATGTTTTACATGTCGTTAACTTGTGAGGGGTAGAAAGGCTGTGGAGAGAATTCAGTCTTATTGAAAAAGGGATTGCCCATTTATTAGGATTGAATAATACCCTCTTTATTTTACGCTGCCTTTCACATTTTGTCCAGATTCCTTGCAGGCAGAGAGATGAGAAAAGCTGAGTGACTGTGGTGGATACAATGGGCCATTGAGCAACACGGAGTTCTCCTTAAAGCATAACGTGTATGCAAACCAATCGTCAGGAGAGGGTCGGCAGAGAGCAGAGCAAAGTGTTTCAAGTGAGCAAAGAAAAATCTTGCCAGGCGGTCATTTTTCCAGTACTAAAGGCCAGGGCGAAGAGCGGGCAGGACTCCTCTAGGATTGCTCAAAGTCACCAGTTCAGCTCCAGCCAAGGTCCGGATGACCAAATGTTGTTGCCACCTGATGGCTATTTGGCAGTACCACAAGAACAACCAGGCAGCCACATCTGAGAATGAATGGACCAAGGGAAAAGCAGGTTCATCCTGCAAGGGGATCCCTTGGGGTCAGGGTGGAGCAGGGCTGGATTAATGCAGGCACTCTAGGGGCTGCAGCCCAGGGCCTTGGATTTTGAGTCCTCTTACCCCCCCCCCCACCAATATATATAATTTACTGCATTATTCTTCAGTTGGCAGCTGCAGGCCAGATCCAGCCATAAGGGTTCCCCCCACTAGGCATCAGCTGTCTCTTCAGGCCTCCCGGGAAGTAGCAGAATGTTCTGGAGCCTAGCCTATCCTCACAGGAGGGACAGGGAGAGGAGCAGAGGAAACATCCCTGCTCACAGGAGGGATTGGGGGAGCAGGAAATGCCTCCCAGCTCAGGGGTGGCTCCATTTCCCCTCCCAGCTCCTCCTCTCCTCCCTTCCTGTAACAGCTGCCCTGGGACAGGGGAGGGGGGTGAAGGAGCCCCGGAGCTGCCCCTTCCTGCCTGGAAGGGGAAGGGGGGGATGAAGAACTACAGAGCAGAGGGAAGGCTGGTGAAGCCACAGCTGATTGGGGGGCATGGGCTGGGAGCTAGAGGCAGAACTGATGGGGGCCTGGCAGATGGGGGGGTAGAGGGCAAATCTGATGGGGGCTGGGCACATGGGGGGAGAAGGCAGAACTGATGGGGGCCTGGCAGATGGGGGGCTAGAGGCAGAACTGTTGGAGTGTGGGCGGTTGAATTGATGAGGTTGGGCAGATGGACTTCAGTTTATTTTCCCTGTTTACTATCATGCCATGTATTTAATTTAGACACTTTTCATTTACGTTTAAACACATTGGACTGTGTTGATAGATGCAGACTTACGGTGGTACACCTTTAATCAGACACTCAATCAGATACTGTAAAGCAATTAGTAAATGCCGTGGGTTGCGTACTGTGCAACACTTTTCCGCTAAAAAAAAGGGCCATGCGAGGGGAGTGTCAAAATTTCAGGCAGTAAGAAAGGGAAATTAGATGTCCGTTCATTTCTCATGAGTTTAACTTCTAATTTTAGTTCCATAGTTTTAATTGAATTAATATGAATAGCATATTGCTTTAATAGCAGTGCAAGATTTTGTTGGAATATTGTCTACTGGCACACTCAATCTTTCATTGTGAGATTAATAAATACGAACAGGCACACCACTCTGGAAAGTTTGCCATCCCTAGCCGATGGCAGGCTCACTTGAGAGCAAACATTTGAAGTGCCCTTCGGCCCTTAAAAACGCCCTTTGGCTGCCAACATCTGTCCCTTGCCTTAGCCGGTCTGCCAGAAAACGTAATTGAAACCGACTGCGCTAGGTAAGTAAAGCCATAGTATCACTATGTGTATTACGACCAGTTACGTGTCGAAATAAAAATGGTTTTGTTCATTTTAACTTTCATTCCGTTTTACAATCGGACAGTATATCACACTGAAAAACCAGACCTGAAATAATCAAGGTCATTTTAACAATAGAGTGTTTGGCATCCCGCAGGGATGGTGGTAAAACAGTAAAGGGAAGAAATTGAATATGCAAAGAGGGCCCCCAAAACCATAACAGCCCTGGGCCCCCATCAAACTTAATCCAGCCCTTGCTGGAGGTACAGTAGTAGAGGTGTGCAGGACAAGTTTGGCTACTGCACTTGTTATGTGAATAAATAAAGGATTTAGGTCTGCAGAGTGGCCTATTTAGCATTAAATTCATCCTTAAAAAGAATAAAAGCCCAGCTGCAGACATTTGCTAATTATTAACATTCATTTTCCATTGCATTACAGAACGTGACACCAAACAAGCATGATTTTAAAAGAAACCGTAACATGTAAATTCCACCAAACAAGCAGGACAGGGATCCCTCTCAGCAGGCCCATGGAGGTACATCAGGGTAAGCCTGGTATGAAATGAGAAGAGAATCAGGTGGGTTTACCTTAAGATTTTCTTCCCAGGAGTGAAGCTCAAAGGTGGAGTGTCCCTCTTCGGACAGTCTGAAAAACAAAGTCCAAACACATATTCAGAGCAGGTTGGGCAGATGACTTGAGAAAAGAACATTTACAACGTTAGGAGATACCAGCCAATTCAGTTCTGCAGCTTAGGATTTGCCCACAGTAGGGGTTCTCAACCTTTTCCTTTCTGAGCCCCCCCCCACCCAACATGCTATAAAAACTCCACAGCCCACCTGTGCCACAACAGCTGTTTTTCTGCATCTAAAAGCCAGGGCCAGCATTAGGGGGCAGCAAGCAGGCAACGGCCCAGGGCCCCACACCACAAGGGGCCTGCAAAACTAAGTTGCTCAGGCTTCGGCTTCAGCCTCGGGTGGCGGGGCTCAGGTCCCTGGGCTTCAGCGCCATGTGGTGGAGCTTTGGTTTTCTACCCCGGGCCCCACCAAGTCTAATGCCAGCCCTGCTTGGCAGACCCTCCGAAACCTGCTTGTGGCCCCCAGATTCCTGGTTGAGAACCAATGGTCTACACTGCTCCGCAGTTCAGACTACAGTGATGTGAACAGCAATGTACACCATAGTGCCACTCTAGAACTCACCCCCTGTGGATGCTCCAGCTGCAAACTAAAAGGTTCTAGTTCACATGAATGGAACCCTCTCCAGACAGGATGCCCTAAGATTTTGGGGTTGTTAGATGAGGCTGCAGATGAAAAGGGAAAGTTCTATTATGGAGGCTGATAGATGCTCAGGCCAGAAGATACTATGAATTAGACACACTGAGAGGTTCCTATTCACCCACTTTCTCAGTTATGAACTTTCTAAATTTATTTTTTTCAGCAAAGCTCCATCCAGTTGCAAACTTAGAGAGGCAACAAGAGGGTGAATGACAAGAATGGGCAGGAGGGAGAGTGAATTAGGGGTGTGTGAACAACACATGACTATAATGTGGCTTTCTTAGTCTTATGTGCCCCTGTAAAACACCCAGTCGGACCATCTTCCAAGATAACCCTTCTTTGTATAATATTAGTGATAGGTAAACAACTCTGAACTGAATAGAAAAAATTAATGCTTTCTATTGATGAGGCTTTCAAAGCACTTCACAACCATTACTGAGTTAAGACTTGCAACCCTAACCCCAATTGCAAACCTGTACCCCTAATCTCACAATACCTTATGAGCAATGGAGAAGGAAGAGAAGGAAGGCGAAATTACAGGTGTGGGTGGGTGAGTTCTGTAGCCTGCAGTGTGCAGGAGGTCAAACTAGATGATCATGATGGTCCCTTCTGACCTTCAAGTCTATGAGGCACTGGGAGATTAAGTGATTTATTCAAGGTCCCACAGGAAGTTTGTGGCAGAGCTGGAGATAGACCCTGGGCCTCTCTTTAATCCACAGAGGATGACCAGATAGCAAGTGTAAAAAATCGGGACAGGGCGTGAGAGGTAATAGGTGCCTATACAAGAAAAAGCCCCCAAAACCGGGACTGTCCCTATAAAATCGGGACATCTGGTCACCCTAAATCCACAAGACCATCCTGCCTATCAAAAACCATACTGCATGAAAGTAGCTCCAGGTTACCCAAGTACAGCGCAGTTCACCACATTTTGTCACAGCCGAAAGATGGTCTTCACGCATAGGATAAATAAGGCAAAGCAGATGTTGGGCGGCCATTCACTCATTATAATTCAGTTCTGCTTCTCCAACTACTTGAGACTGACAAAGGAAATCGGTTCTGGAAGCAGAGCAGCAGAACCTCAGCTGGGGTGCCTTGGCACAGCGACGCTCATTTACATCCCATTATATTGTAGCTGTGTGTTGGCCGGAGCCTTTAATCATATTTTAAATGGGAAAAAAGTCAGTCATTTCAGGACCGGAATTAGTTTACCAATCAGAGCGGCAAAAGGTCTATTTTCTTCTTTGCATTGCTCCCCCTAAACTCTAGCGAGCATTCCTAAAGCATTCCTAAAACAGCTCAGCAGATGAAAAAAAGCGTCTAGCCGGAAGAATCTTGGAGATTGAGAGAACAGCCAAAAACAGCAACGTCTTGTCTTCAAATAGGGAAGGAGGGTAGTTTTCCCAGCTGGAGGCAGAGAGAAAGCTTAAGGAGAAGGGAAAAGAGAGATCATATAAGTTATTGCATTATAATTAAATCATGCTTGAATGATAGAGGTTCATGAATTTATATTCTTGGCAAAATGGGAGCTATTGTGGGTATGATTTTCAAAAGGTGGCCTCCACTTATGGTTGTGCATCTTTGTCCTCACAACCATCAGCTCATTTGCCCATGGGCAGGGGTGGAATGGTAAAAGAATCTATCATACATGAACACAGGTCATTAAAAAAACAACAGGTGGGAACCTCTTTATCCAAAAGGATTGTATGCCTATAAACTCTGTTTATTGCACACCACAGTGTGTGCAGGCAATGCACTTCAATGGTGCCTCTTTTCTCTGCCTAATGCTTTTAAACTGGCTGGATTGGAATACCCGAGTGCTGCCCGCTGGGCTTTCTCGTTAGGTTCCCTTCTCAGGACACTGTGCATGGACATGTACGTATACAAGTGGAGACCGAATTGAGGCCTTGCTGAAAACCAGGTCCCGTATGGTTAATATAGGTGCTGTGAAAGGGTACAGGCTACCGTAGCACTGCAAGAGTGTTGGGATTTATCTACTGAGATTCTTGAAGGTATAGACTCCATCATTGTAGTATCTGAATGCTTCCAACCTGACCTGATCCAACCCCCATTGAAGTCAGTGGGCATCTTTCCTAACTGAACATCAATTGGAAGCAGAGGGTGCTTTGCGGGTGGATGAAGCAATGGTGCAAGTGCTAAGCTGTGTGATGTGAAATCCAAGTTGAACCTTGGCGTCTCTGAGCTGCAGCCTTTGTTTCAGTAGCTGTTACCAACCCTGAGCGAACATGCGACTTGTGCATTGCCTAGCAGTCTGTGAATGAATATTTGGCTGCTGGTCTATAATGGAAGGGAAAAGTGATCCAGTGGTAAGTTACAGAGCTTGCCTGGGGCTCAGGAGACCAGGAGACGTACTTAGATCGACTTATTGTCGTGTCTTCACCGCGGTGAGACGACTGCTGCCGCTCCCCCATCGACTCTGCCTGCGCCTCTCGCGGTGGTGGAGTACAGGAGTCGACAGGAGAGCTCTCGGGGGTCGATTTATCGCGTCTAGACTAGACGTGATAAATCAATCCCCGCTGGATTGATCGCTGCCCGCCGATCCGGCGGGTAGTGTAGACATACCCTTAGTCTATCTCTTCTCTCTGGGCAAGCAAAGGCTTTGTGATGGCGTTATTCTTCCACCTATACATATTATTGAGCACTTGCTGAGAGAACAATGGATAGAAATTTGGAGGAAGGTGAAACGGACAGATTTTCATAGTTAGTTTATAAGAATATTTCAACCCTGTCCAAATATGCCAGCCCAGACAGTGGGTAATCTGACCACCTACTGGCAAAAAGAGACAGGAAACACACAACCCTTTGTAACATAGGCCCTCAGTACAGAGTAACACAGCTGTGCCTGGCCTATTCCCCAGCAGGTGGAAGCGTCTGTCCTGATTAGCCAAGGTTTTAAAGTTTGCTTTTCCTTTTTGATCTGCCTAAACCTTTTAATCTGGCTGGATTAGACCGGCTGAGTGCTCCCTGCTGGGGTTTCTTGTTATTTTTCTTTCTCTCCCCTGACTCCATTCCAGGACACCGGGTTCCGAGGCAGCTGGCTGCTTTTTGTATCTCCCATCCCGCTTTCCATACGAGATTCAATAGGATTTTTTTTGTCTGAATTCCATTTGGCTTGACAGTTCTTTTTTCCTTTAGGAATACAAGACTCTTCCATAGGCAAAGGCGTGCTTCCCTTCAGAGATCTGTCTAGCCCTCCCTTTGTTGGGTACTGGCGAGTATGTATGGCCCCCGTGACACAGAATCAAAACAGCTCTGTGTACAGCACAGACTCTTGTGCTCACTGAAGTCAGTGGGAGCCTTTCCTTCTACTTCAGTAGGTGGAAGAATAACTCCATCACAAGTATAAGGATCAGACCCTTCTACTTCATTATTACAGTAGCTGGCAATAAAATATGATAGTGTTAAGACACTGAAGAGCGGATTGCTACCATCCCTGAGTGTGAATAACCATCCCCGTGGTGAACCCTGAGTGCATTTCAGGTAAGCCCAGCAGGACAATCCGGCGCACATGGGGATGTTTTCAAAGTGGTTACGTGGTATTTTTTTCTGTGTTTCCCCTCATTGCCTTTACAAGAATAGCACAGTCAAATCTCCATCTCCACTTGAAGCAGCTTAGGGTACACTGGCAGAATCAATGAAACCTGCCAGTCAATGCAAAATTAAAAGAAAAGCTTTGGCTCCCAGTTAGCCGTCTTCTCAGAAACTCCTCTGACTCCAGCAGCGCAGAGGCTGAGACACGCTGCAGGGCACATGAAGTGGTTTGCAGACTGGGAAACAGGGGCATCATTCCTATTTATGATTCCCAGTGCGGGAAGTAGTCTCGCTGAAGGCTCATAGGTCTCTTAAGCAAGACCCTTCTGATTAACACTCAAAATCTGCTCCGGAAAATGCAGAAACAGGCTGCCACTGCAAAGATAATCTGGAGCTGAGCAGTTCCCAGCTGTAAAGGACAGGGAATAACTCACCGCCTGCCAGAAATGTTATTTTCCTTTCTTTTTTTAAAAAAGAAGAGGTGCAGTTTTTGAAGCAAAAGCTATTTTTGGTTTTAAAGACAACAGATTCCAGTTGCCTTTTTTGGTTAGTTATGCTGGTGCACTGCTACGTATCAGGAGTTGGATAGCGATGCATTCAATTGGATTTTCTAGTTCCGAAGGTGTAGAACCTTCTCATCAGTAGAAAACCTATTTCTCTGTCTTTCACCTCAATAGTGAGGTTGTTCTTGAACCTCATTGTCCAGCTACCACACAGCGGGTGTCATGGGCGGCTGGATAGCTGGCTGCTTTGATTGAATGAATTCCATTTGATGCCCTATTATGGTTCACAGAATCTCGGTCCCTGCTGACCTTTTTCAGACGCTGACTAAGAACTAAGGAGGAAGTGTGGCCAGTTGCACGCAGTACGAAAAGTTACATGGGAAGGGCCATTGGTTGTCTTGGAAGCACAGGCCAAACAAACAATAGAACGCAAGAGGCAGGTTTAAATAGTAAGACATACCTAGTTATGGTGCTTTGGCATTGTATTGTATGGACCTGAGAAAAAATGCTTTGGCCGTTTGGAGATCAATAGGTTAGTAACATGAGCAGACAGCCAATTTACGAGTGGAACTGCATGGGAGAATTATAAATAAATATGCTGTTCCAACAACTAAACGAGAATCTTTTTTTTGAAAACCCAAAACAGACTGGAGGATGACGGGGAGGAGGAGGGGTTGAGGAAAAAAAAAGCAATACGATTAAATAAAAGGGGGGAGGGGCAAAGAAACAAAAGTCAGAAATAAAACCCCAAAGTTTAGAAACCCAAGGCTTCAAGCATAGCTAAACCTCCACAAATCCCCAACCAAATTTCTGTGGTTTATTTCCAGGTTCCCAGCTGCATAGGACACACCAGAAAGTCCCTTTATTGGCAAACTGCTAGACCATCTCCTGGAAACTTGTGTTAGGTTGCCAATGCCGACAGGAAGCGTGGTCCAGGTGAAGAAGCGCTCTGTGTAAGCTCAAAAGCTTGTCTCTCTCGCCAACAGGAGTTGGTTCAATAAAAAAATATTAGCTCACTCACCTGGTCTGGCCCCTTCCAGGGGTTCTCAAACGTCATTGCACTGCGACCCCCCTTCTGACAATAAAAATTACTGCCCGATGCCAGGGAACCAAAGTCCAAGCCCCATTTCCCTGGTGGGGGCCTGTAACCTGATCTCCATCGCCCAGGGCTGAAGCCGAAGCCTGAGCCACGCTGCCTGTGGCTGAAGCTCTCGAACTTTGGCTTTGGCTCCAGGCGGTGGGGCCAGGGCCAGCTCTAGGCACCAGCAAAGCAAGCAGTTGCTTGGGGCGGCACCGTTGCAGGGGCGCAAGAATCTAGCATGGGAGCTGAGAACCAACAGGGGGCCCTGGGAGCTGTAGTTCCTTGGTTAGCTCCCTGCCTATAGAGCCAGCCCTGGAGCAGGGAAAGAACTGTATTTCCTAGCATTCCTCGGCCACTAGCAACAGGAAAGGGAGGGGGAACTGAAACCTGCAGCTTGCTGTGAATAGTAGGGACTGAGCCAGCTGTAGGTTTTTTGCCGCCCCCCACCCCAGCCCTGGGCTCCCCCCGCACCCCTGTATTGCCCCAGCCCTGGACTCTCCCCCGCCCACACCTCCTGCTGCCCCAGGGCTGGGGTGGGGAGCAGCCAAAAATTTTTTTGCTTGGGGCAGCAAAAAACCTAGAGCCGGCCTTGGGAGGGGCCTGGGCCTCAGCAAATCTAATGCAGTCCTGGTGACCCCGTTAAAAAACAGGATCGCGACCCACTTTGGGGTCCTGACCCACAGTTTGAGAACCCTTGGACTAGACGGTTTTAGGAAAACCTAATACTTGTAGGAGGCTTTCAGTTAAATGAATTCCAGAGATCACAAACCACAGGAACCTGAAGGGGCTGTGTCCTTGTGTTCCTTGTTATTGCAATGAAGGGTTTTGCCTGACACTCTAACAAGCACTGCTGCTGTTCTCCCTATCAAGAGAGCCACCTTCACGCCACCTTCTCAAATTTGCACGGGCAAAAAAACCCCATCATCTTGTAAGAAGAATTAACACTGCAGTTTGCTAGGCAGCCATGTGCTTGCTACAAAGTATTCTGTCTGAGAAACCCATAGGAGCAACTTTTGTGGAAAACTTTTTCTGTGAGAGAGGGTGTCAAATCTTTAAACTGATGGGTGAAATCTTGGCTTCATTAAAGTCAATGGCAAAACTACAATTTCCAGGATTTCACCCCAAATATTTATGTTAAGGCTCCCTACAAGGCTCAGCTTTAAGGGTGGGACTGTCAAAGTGCCCAAGAGATGGACAAGCACAAGTACCACTGAAAATCAATGGGTCCTGTGCACCTAACTCCCTTAGGCACTTATGAGAATCCTAGCCTAACCGAATAAGAATACTTCCATTGAAGTAAAACTGTGTTTTTGGTTTTACTTTTTGCTGCCTAAAAAACCTCAGTAGTTTGTTTGTTGGTCAGTTGGTTTGTTTTTAAACAGGGAGAGGTTTATTTGCTCTGCTACTCTCTGGCCAAGAGCTGAACTGCGCATTGCATCACTGTTCGGAAGACAGTCGATCACAGGCATTGCTGCTTGTGGGATCTGTGAGAGATCAGAACCAGTGGGGTGAGGGAAGTAACCCCATGGTTTTTCCACAACCAAGAATCTGAGCAGCACATTCGAAACATGTTCAATTGTTAGAATTGATGTTATTTCTCTGATAGATGTTTGGGGGTTTTGAAATTTTCCATATATGGATTGAGATCACTTCTCCATCCAGCATCCTGTCATCTGTTACTTTATCTTTAGTGAGATTTAATTAGTAGACTACTATATCATGCCGTGTCTGGGTACATTTAACAGGTTTCTTTGAGTACTTTGTCATCTCAGCTATTGCTTCAACATCATAAAATCACTAGTCCAAAGAGCAAAGGTAAACATTTAGCATCTTTGTGAGCCATACACAATTACAGATCAATACCAGATTTTCTTTTATATACAACAAGAGAGAGATAATATATGGAGTCACCATTTATTGCAATTTTTTTTCCAGAATCTATCATATAGACATGCTGGCATTAGGCATTAATGCTGGGTAATGCACAATAGGAGTACTTGGTGACTGAAGACAAGTATACTAGCTGTCATGAGTTAAAAATGTACATCTTAAACCACATGCAGATCTGTTGCCATGTTGGTCCCAGGATATTAGAGAAACAAGGTGGGTGAGGTAATAGCTTTTATTAGACCAACTTCTGCTGGTGAGAGAAACATGCTTTTGAATTTACACGGACTCTCCTCACTCACCTTGTTTCTCTGTTGAGGGAGTTAGTCATTGCGGAACGAGAAGTAACATAGTGTGAAGCAGTTTTGAAAACCAATACCAGGTCCTTGTGTATGATTCAATGTTCAATGGGTAGCTAGCGTTTGAAGCCCTTGGGCGATGACACCATGTCATTCTGAGTTGCTTAGAGGGTACAGTCCATTGCAACAGTCAAACTTAGAGGCCACAGATGTGTGGCTCAGCAAGGCCGAGTCATGATTCAAAGGATCTTAAGTGCTGTTGCTAGGTACCGATGGAAGATGGTGTTTCTAGCAGTTGCAGGTATTTAAGGTTCCAGTAGTAGTGAGAAATCTAGAAAGTCCCTGACGTGTAACAATTCCAGCTGATATACAGCTATTAGGATTTTATTCACTAAAACTGTAAACAACGTAATTCTTATAAAGTTGGAGTTTGTAATTTATCAATGACTCATACACAAGAACTACCAGTAGTACCAGGAATATTGCACTGATTTTTATTTTTTTGTCATTGTCTTTGTCTCCTGCAAATAATGCTGAAGAGACAGAATCTCCCTTTGACATCAGCTCTGCTCTTCTATTGATGTCCTATTGGCAGGTAAAGGAACAGCAAAACAGTACTACCATTAACATCCAAGAGAAGAACATTTGTCTTCTTCATATATTTAACATATCTCATAGCAAGTAACCTGAAGCTCCAATAACATAAAGAATACTCCAATAATGAGATCGCTCTGGTAAATTGCTGATAACAGTGTAAAAGCATCAGACTCAGTTAATAGCAATCACATCTCCTCGGTAGAAGACTGTTGATTCTAGTCCCATATAAGCACTTGGGCTCACCGACAGAGAGGACACTACTGCTGTACTGTGAAGGGTGTTGTTCCATTGATGAGAGATCCCTCTAGCCATAAGGTGAGGGGAAGCTGGAAAAACCCAGGACACTTACAGAAAGACAGAGATTATCAGTCTCTTACTTACACTGCTGCAAATCTACATAACTCAGCTGCAGTCAGAGGACTAAAACCATAATCAATCTACTAAGAAAGCGAAATCAGCCCCGGTATATCCAGCCATCTGTGCATTGCTCATCACTGTAATACATGAATTCCTGCTGACAGGTTTATACATCTAGTCCAGGGGTGGCCAACCTGTGGCTCCGGAGCCACATGCGACTCTTCAGAAGTTAATATGCGGCTCCTTGTATAGGCACCGACGCCGGGGCTGGAGCTACAGGCGCCAACTTTCCAATGTGCTGGGGGTGCTCACTGCTTAACCCCTGGCTCTGCCACAGGCCCTGCCCCCACTCCAGCCCTCCCCGCCCCCTCCCCTGAGCCTGCCGTGCCCTCATTCCCCCCCAAAGCCTCTTGCACACCACGAAACAGCTGATCAGGAAGTGTGGGGAGGGAGGGGGAGGTGCTGATTGGCAGGGCTGCCGGTGGGTGGGAGGTGCTGGGAGCAGTATGTGTGGGGGGAGCTGCTGATGTGTTACTGTGGCTCTTTGGCAATGTACATCGGTAAATTCTGTCTCCTTCTCAGGCTCAGGTTGGCCACCCCGATGTAGTCACTTCACCACCAGTATTTAATTGAAAACTCTGTAATGTGTTTTGGGTGATTTGTGTGACAAATGTGCTATCAGTTTAAATTTCTGAGCAGATGGCTTTTTAAGATTCAGTTCTGGTTTTATCGTATTTACAACTAGAGATGTATTGAAATTGGACTGATTTTGCCCGTGAGCTCCCTCATCTTCTGTTATTGGCGGCCAACCCCATTTCTGGTCCTTGGCCAATTTTCTAATGCAGCCCCGCGTCTCAGAACATTTTCTCTGCTACAAAAGGAAATGTGGCCATAGCCAAATGTAATTAATCAAAAAATAGTTTTCATGACGACTGGCTGAACTTTCCTCTCTTGACATTACCATAATACAATGTTAGTACTGGGTATAACGTAGAATGTAATTGTACATGCAGATATTGTTTGTAGAAGAGATATAGGATTGTAGTGCAGGGCTTTAATTATCATCCTGTTGAAGGAGTTTCCATTCTGCTGTACTATCCAGATTCATATCAAAATCCTCTTTCTCCTGCTCTCTTGAAAGCTCTAAGAACACCTGAAATGTGAAAGTTAAAGGAAGGGTCTAATTAATTACCAGGATTGGAAACAAAGATCTTAAATCATTTTGTTTTAGATTGAGATCTATTTATCCAACAATCCAAAAGGCAGATTTGACACAAAAAGATGTTGCAACGAAGAGAGAGACATGGCACGAGAAATTGTTTCTGTACTCTAACGCAATAAGATGTGAGCTATCAGAGGATAACAGAAGTATTTCAAGTGGGGAAGAAAAACCAACACAGGACCAAATTTTAACATCAGTTACAACTGAGCAAACTCACTGATAACCATTGTTTTGAATGCTTGTACATTGGTGTCATTTGCATCTGAATAGAAATTCCATATCAAATCATAAGGCATTGCAATTATTGTTCTGTGCTTCTGACAGGTACACGGCATAGACCTCAGTGCTGAGATGACAACCTTTATACAACTGACTGATAACTCTCATTTAGGAGGCAGTGTTCCTAGTGCACAGGGCACTGGATGGGGACTCTAAAGACCTGGGTTCAATTTGTGGCCCTGCTATTGGCTTGCTGGGTGACCTTGGGAAAATCACCTCATTGCTCCATGCCTCAGTTTCCCCATCTGTAAACTGAGAATAAAGATATTGGCCTGCTTTGTAAAACACCTTGGAATGTCCTGATGAAAAGTGCGGTGTAAGATTTAGGGATCATTATTACTTGGACTGATCCCCACACAGACATTCTTTAGAATATGTTAGTTACCAGGTTAAATATGTTCATTTTTACACATTGTATTTTCTTGCTTCTGTCTCTGAAATATTATAAACAGCACACTGTACCTGTTCCAAAGTGGACTGAGAAAGGCTGTATTCCTCCAGGTCGAAGGTACGTTTAGCTGGACAGAAATGAACACACATTAGAAATCTCCCCCAAATATATTTAATGACTTTAAACAATGATTCTTCGTGTGTGGTGAGTCCATTTTGTTTAGTTCTCCTCAGGCCTAACCGTAGACAGGTGCAGAGAACACAGCTGTGCAAGCAACTGCCTAGAAGTTCTCCCAATAGCCTGAAGACATCCACGTTGCAGAGACACCATCTCTGGCTGTATGTAACAATGGATGGGGAGAGCTGCTTCCCTTTTTGGCCAGTCATGACATTTTAGAGCATCCACAGGATTACTCAACAGGCCCCAAAGTGGTAGTTCACAGGGCCAGAACCTCAGCTCAGTATAAACTGCCTTAGCTCCTTCGACTTTCAAGCAGCTAGGCCTAATTACACCCACAGAGGATCTGGCCCAAGCTTTTTTGACAGAAAAATATATAGATTAAAATGCGGTTGTATTACAGAGATTCCAACATTTGACAACACCCCTCTTACCTGCCTCCAAATTGAAAAAGGCCTGGGACAGAGACTGTACATTTTCCATTGGTATCTTATAGACCATCAAAGAGGAATACCTGAGAGAAGAAACGTGCAGAAGGTGACCAGAATGTTTAAGCAATGATTGGATCACAGTCTATACGGACATGCACAGAGAGAAGATTTCGGATGGCAAACGGCTCTTCAATCTAGCAGACAAAAGCATAACAGTGGTGCTGGAACAATTTGTATAGTGAGGGTGCTGAGCGTCATTGAATCAAACTGTGAACCCTGTATATAATGGAAACCACTTCAAGCCAGGGGGTGCGGCAGCATCCGCTGCACCCCTATTTCCAGCACCTATGATAACACATTCCGGTGGCTGAAAGGTGAAGCTAGACACATTCAAAGTAGACATAAGGTGCATACTTGTGGCGAAGAGGGTAATTAACCACTGGAAAAACGTACCTAGTGATGCCATGGATTCGTCCTCTCTTGAAATCGGTAAATCAAGACTGGATGTTTTTCTAAAAGTTATGCTCAGCCATAAGTTACAAGACTGATGTAGGAACCAGTGGTTGGAATTCTATTTCCTGTGTTATTCAGGAGATCAGACTAAGGGCTTGTCAACACTACCCGCTGGATTGGCAGGCAGCGATTGATCCAGCGGGGGTTGATTTATCGCGTCTAGTATAGACGTGATAAATCGACCGTTGAGTGCTCTCCTGTCGACTCCGGTACTCCACCAGAACAAGACGCACTAGCGGAGTCGACAGGAGAGCATCAGCTGTTGACTTACCGCAGTGAAGACACCGCGGTAAGTAGATCTAAGTACGTCGACTTCAGCTACGCTATTCACGTAGCTGAAGTTGCATATCTTAGATCAACCCCATGCGGTAGTGTAGACAAGCCCCAAGTCAATGGGAGTTTTGCCAATGACTTCAAAGCGTCCAGAATTCCACTCTAGATGATCATAATGGTTCTTTCTGATCTTAAAATATATAACTATGGGAAATGGGGTTCTCTCTTGTGAACACACATACCAGTCATCAGCCTTTCTATTCAGCTTGTATGGCGTATCCCTTTCCTTTACCCTTCATCTGTTTTTGTCATTCAGATCATTAGCTCTCTGGAGTTGGGACTGTATGTTGCGATATAGCACCTAATACATTAGGATGTTAACGCAACATAATAAAAATAATTTGTGGGTGATTATGCATACAAGAGAAGCGGGGGTATTGAAAGCACTTGTTCACTCATGGTAAAATTACTTTGTCATGGAACTTGTATCCTTATTCAAAGTAATATCAGTGGATTCAGAAGAGAAATATTAGGAAGCCAGGTTTTTTTGCATTGGAGTCACATAGAGGAAGATGCTAAATGTTGAATGATTTTAAAAGGGTCCCACTAAGGGCTTATCTATACTTACGCGCTGGTTCGGCGGCAGGCAATCGAACTTCTGCGTTCGATTTATCGCGTCTTGTCTGGACGCGATAAATCGAACCCAGAAGTGCTCCCCGTTGACTCCGGTAATCCTGCTCGGCGCGAGGAGTACGCGGAGTTGACGGGGGAGCCTGCCTGCCGCGTCTGGACCGCGGTAAGTTCGAACTAAGGTACGTTGACTTCAGCTATGTTATTCATGTAGCTGAAGTTGCATACCTTAGTTCGAATTGGGGGGTTAGCGTAGACCAGGCCTAAGAGAAAGAAGGTTGGTTCCCCGGAAAGTTCATCTTTTTTATGTTACTAGTATGGAATGTCCAACCCCCAAATGGGATAGTTAGAAACAAGTTCAAATAATGGACATCAGCCTGGAAAATATTCCCAATCAAACTGACCAAAATCGTTTGTAGAACAATTTCTAAATGTCCCTTTTCAAAACGTTAACAATCTTTTGAAAGTTCATGTGCTGTCCAGCTTTCAGTGTGGTTTTCCCTCTCCCTCCATCAGTGACCCAAGACGTATGTTCCATCATAAGGTGTGCATGTTGAATTGGACATACTAACTTCATTACTGTTTCCTCTGGCCCTGATGATAATTAATATTCATCCTTTTTAATAATCTTCCTGGGCCTATTGCTGTAACCAATTGCCACTCTTCAAAGTCATATTCTGGACTGGTGAGCAGGAGGTGTTGTAGATGGGCTCGGTTGGTGTCCTACCCTCTCCAGCCTATCATCCCCTGGCTTTGTGGATGCTGACATTCATACACATCACACAAACTTAGATCTCTAAGTTAGCCCACTGTTGTGCCAACAGCTATTGCACCCAAATCCAAATAGCATCCAAGCCCACTAAGTAACCCCTGCAGCACAGAAGCATTTGCATTGTCAATAAGGCTCTGGCATTCTTTTAAGTTACCGTTCCTGACGAGCTGCAAGTGGGAAGATTTGTGTAATCTCTTCATGGATGAGATCAACTTGTTCTGGGTCCTTCACTTTAATTTCCAGCAAGTAACCTTTGCCAAACTTGTTTTTCAGGTACTGAATGGAGCCGATACAGCTGCAGAGGAGAGAAGCACAAAGTGGATCACTCATCAATGGTTCTCACGACTCTCTTTTAGTAATTGCAACCACATGATGTGAAGAAAGTGGTTGAATTCATTAGTTTTTCTATTAGCTCTCTAGGGGAAGGATTGATATTAGCTCAGATTCTTCCTAAGTCTATCTGTCTTCCAAGGCAGTACGTTTACTTTGTATCTAAGCAACAGTATTCCTTGGAAGGAGCAGTATCTTTTGGCAAAATAAACTGGCAATGTGCAAGTACTTAACAATGGCTTTGCAACTGAATTTTGCCAATATATATTTAATGCTGGTCCCTGTATTTTGTTTTTATCCAAAGCGGTATTAATTTTTGACACTTATATTGCTCTAACGTATCTGCTGCTGCTTACCGGAGCTTTCCAGACACCATGATGGCCACTCGGTCACACAATGCCTCAGCCTCCTTCATGTAATGGGTTGTCAAGATGACTCCTTGTTTCTTATTTTTCAATGCAGCACGAACAGCTGTCCTGCAACCAAAAAATACATTTGATTTGCAATGTACAACTCCTGTGAGTATTTTCCTGCATTGCTACTCTGAATTTCCAGAAAAGGCAAAGACATGTAACTTTCCTCCTACAGCTGCCCTTTTACAATAATGGAAGGAGAAACTAATAAGCTAACCAAAATAGCAGAACTTGCATGATCACTGAACCTTCAAAGTTCAAGGCCATTGGGGCGGAGAGTGAAGGATGACTTACAGAGAGGAAAGACAGGTGGGGGAGTGAAGAGGAAGGACACAGTCAAAGAAGACAAGGAAGGTTAGAAACATAATTGCGGCTTGAGGGTAGCTGAGAAAGCAAAGAGACCGAGGCTGGTCTGGTCTATTTTGTGCTTAGAAAATGATCACTGTTATTTTCAGAGTGATCACAGGTAAATCAGGTGGGAGTCCAGGTGGGGGAAGGGTAGGAGGTCACACTAACAAGGAACCTAAACCTTTAGAATTGAAGTGCCCCTCGTTGGGTTTGCTCATCCCCCTACAAGTAATGAGCTGCTACAGTGCAAAGATTCAAATAACGACCAAAAGGTCCCTACGATTTGTTCTGAAAGCAAGGGCCCTTTGGATTTCAGATTATTTTATGAGTGTGAATCAGAGAGAGGGGCCTAGGAGTAACTAAGTCTGGACTGAGAATTCAGACCATCTCTCCTGCTTCCTCAGGGCTGGATTCTGTCAAAAGAGCTTCGCTCACTTGCATGGCTCACTAAGAGGTCAGGCAGCACTGCAAAACCGGACTGCCGGGAATACAAAGGCTGCCCTGCTCCAAATCCTCCCAGGGCATAACAGACCCAACATGCCCCCCAAAACTACATGCCACTCGCTGTGCAGGCTGCACCCTGTAACGAGTGTAGTAGGGGGTCCTCTCCTCTGCTGTGCTGGGGACCTCCATGAGGCCGCCTCCTTCCCTGAGCCTCAAAAGCTCTTCCCTCTCACCAACAACAGTTGGCCCAATCAAAGATATTACCTCACCCACCTTGTCTCTCTAACAAGCCCAAGGAGCACTCGAACCGTTGGTTTCCATGCTGCCTTCCAGACAGTTAGCTGCACTCACCACACATGATGTTGCCCCATGGGGTCCATTCCGGTTGACAGTTCATCCAAAAGCACCAACGTTGGCTTGCCCAGCATGCTCAGTGCAAAACACACCTGATGGGGGAAGATCACAAAGTCAGTGGCTTTTACCTTCGCAGCTTGCCCTGGTCTCATTGGTAGTAACTGCCTTTCACTCAGCATGGTCATAGCTAGAACGGCTCAGGTGGTTTAGTGAAGGCAGCCCCTTTTATATAATATGGCATGCACTTTGAGGGACTGTCAACATGTGGTGAGTGTAACTGGTATGAAGAAAGCAAGCTTTGACTGAATTTGCAGGGAATGGGCAGGTCAGGCATGTTAGTGACACATGCTGAGGGGGCTTCTCTCACCCACGACATCTTCACCATCTACTTAGGCTTCTCCAGTGATTCTGACACTGCACAGTAAGGTGTGACCTGCTCTCTGCTAAAGAAACAATGTGTAACATTTCTTTCTCCTTTTCCAAGATGCTCCAAAGAAAGTTGTGAATTCACTCCTCTTCATACCCCTGGTCTTTGGATAACTTCAGATCCAGATCCGAACTGCATGAATGGTCCCTCTCTTTCTACTGGGCTGACCCAAAACCTCAACCTCAAACACCCCTGAACTCTAGAGAAGTTCGATCCAGAGTTTCAGGCTCAGGTCCATCTTTAATTAGAAATCCAGAGCAGGGATGCACCAACTATAGAGCAATGCACACAAATACAACAGGAGGCAGCTCGGTCCTTTTCACTTGCCGTTCCAAAATAAAGAATGATTGAGAGGGATCTTTCTGGAATGGTTCATCCTCTTCTCTAGACACTACTGACCCATCCTTGCCAGGGCTGATTTATCCCTGCCTTATAGATAGGGTTGCTATCTGTCCAGGTTTTCCCAGGATCGTCCCTTTTTTGAGATAACTGTCCTGGGAAATCTGTACACACCACCAGCTGGCCAGTTTTATAGGCTCAGGATCATTCCAGATGCCACAGTTTTTTTTATATCTAGATGGCAACTCTACTTACAGAGTGTAAAATATTTGCCTTTAGACAGCACCCAATAGCATTGGCTTAATACCCACAAAGCCAAAAGCATTTGCAGGGAAAAAGATCCCCAAACTTCCTGAAAAGACAACTTGAATTCTTCCTTCTGAACCCTTCAGGGAGGGACCAGGTGGAAACTAACTAAGAAGTGATGGGTTTTAGAACAAAAAACAAAACAAAACAGGAGAGAACGAAATCCACACCTTTCTGCTTATTCCTGCCGGTAGTTTTTTGGCTGGTTTTTGAAGATGCTCCTGAAGTTTCAGAGCATTCACTACCCTGGTGGGGAGAAAAAGTGAAATGAACCTATCAGTCATCTCTCTTCTTCCTGGCCTTGAACCCCTCTGTCTGTTACATCATAATCATTTCTACAGCCCCCCTTGTGATCTCACAAAGATCACGCCATCCTCCCGCTCCCTGCCCAATCGTCTCCAGCAACAATGCCATTCTTAGTCACCCATTTAGCCACTTCTCTCACACGTGCCTTTCTACAAAGCTCTCTATGTATGGAACTCCCCCCCTGCAAACTAGTCAGTAAAAGCCATCAGTCGTCCTTCAAATCCCTTCTTGAGACCTCAGCCATGATGCTCGTGTGAAATTATCAGCTGATAATAAATGGACTCTCTTATTTACTTTTTTGCATGTTTATTTATTAAGATGTAATTGGCTCAAAACCATCCACCCAGCTATCCTTCCTCCTGTGTCCCCTATTTGTCACAGACACTTGGTGTGTCTTGGAAATTAAAACACATGTTTTGTGTACCCTACAACACTAGCAAGCCCTGGTCCTGGGGTTCCTGGACCCTCCTACAATACAAATAATACCAACTTATAACAACAATAACAAACTGATACTAGTTAAAAACAAAACCAACCACCTTCCCGATTTTTCACTATGACATTTCAAAACCTTGACATTCTAAAATGTGAAAACCCCTGAAATTCCTATTTTCCTGTATAGTCATTAGAAAACCTCTCTGTTTTTTGCTAAGTTCAAAAATATTTTTGCCATTTTCCACATTAGTCGTTCCCATTCCAGTGGCCAAAAGACAAGTGATCAGGCAAACTCCAGCTTTCGCAGCTGGGTCCTATGTGCCCAACGAAATGCCTTACTGGGATTTTTTAAATGTTCCCTGCTCTCATCTCATTTAACCTGAGCAAGGAGGGAAAGAGCTCCACATTTTCTTCTATTTCATAGGTACACAAATGTGATAAAGGAGCTGGACCAGAAACAGCTTTAGACAACATGGGTGCAGAGGTCGCTAAAGGTGATTAAACACAATGTACATCCCTCCACACCCCCATGGAGGCTGGAATCCTTTTATTTCTGTACCGTTTGATAGTAACAGCAGCATCTTCTTTCCTCATCCCTTTCACAGCAGCATAAACCTCCAGATGTTCCTGAACAGTAAGATTTGGCCAGAGAGGGTTCTCCTGAGGGCAGTACCCTAGAAAGTCGGTTGTGTCCTCTTCTGGTTGAGAAGCAGCTGCATCTGCCCCCTTCATCACCACCTGCACAAACAATCGGTTTATTCTGGGCTCAGAGATACAAGTGTTTCTTCACACTGTTTAAAAACTCTTCTTCAACATAGAATCCTGCAGACCTCACCAAGGGCCCAGCTGAGGGCTCTGCAGGTTTCAGCTCTAATATGGCCCCACTACTTCAATAGAGTCAAAACAGGGAAAGGGAGACAGGGAAAAGAGGTAAAATGCAGTCTCCTTTTTGTAATGCTGTGGGGAAGGAGTGAAAGGAATGGGGCTATAAAATTAGGGGTAAGCTAATAGGAAGGAATTATTTACAATGTTCATGAAAGGGACCTCGAGAGGTCATCTAATCCAGTTCTCTGCACTCATGGCAGTATTAAGTATTATCTAGACCAGGGGTCGGCAACCTTTGGCACGCGCCTCGCCAGGGTAAGCACCCTGGCGGGTCTGGCCGGTTTGTTTACCTGCCGCGTCCGCAGGTTCGGCCGATCGCGGCTCCCACTGGCCCGGTTCACGACTGCAGGCCAATGGGAGCTGCTGGAAGCGGCAGCCAGCACATCCCTCGGCCTGCGCTGCTTCCCGCAGCCCCCATTGGCCAGGAGCGGCGAACCAGGCCAATGGGAGCCGCGATCGGCCGAACCTGCGGACGCAGCAGGTAAACAAACCGGCCCGGCCCGGCAGGTAAACAAACCGTCCCGGCCCGCCAGGGTGCTTACCCTCGCGAGCCATGTGCCAAAGGTTGCCGACACCTGATCTAGACCATCCCTGAGAGGTGTTTGTCCAATCTGCTCTTAAAAATCCCCAGTGATGGAGATTCCACAACCTCCCTAGACAATTTATTCCAGTGCTTAACCACCCTGACAGGAAGTTTTTCCTAATGTCCAACCTAAACCTCCCTTGCTGCAATTGAAGCCCATTGCTTCTTGTCCTATTCTCAGAGGTTAAGGAGAACAATTTTTCTCCCTCCTCCTTGTAACAACCTTTTATGTATTTGAAAACTGTTACGTCCCCTCTCAGTCTTCTCTTCTCCAGACTAAACAAACCCAAATTTTTCAATTTTCCTTCATAGGTCATGTTTTCTAGACCGTTCATCATTTTGGTTGCTCTTCTCTGGACTTTCTCCCATTTGTCCACATCTTTCCTGAAATGTGGTGCCCAGAACTGGACACAATACTCCAGTTGAGGCCTAATCAGCACGGAGTAGAGCGGAAAAATTACTTCTCATGTCTTGCTTAAACATTCTTGCTAATACATCCCTGAAAGATATTTGCTTTTTCTGCAACAGTGTTACATTGTTGACTCAGATTGTACTGTATTAGCAGGTCCAGGATGTGGACAAATTGGAGAAAGTCCAGAGAAGACCAACAAAAATGATTAAACATGAATGAACACACCTCAGAACTGTAGCAATTAGCCTGCAGCACCCAAATCCAACAAGTCAAGCTTTTCCCTCTGTGTAAGACAATGTTTGGCATTGGCTGCACAACTTTGATGTCATTATTGCAAACGAATTGTAGTTTATTGTAAGTTTTGAACTCTTCGGGTGAAATCCTGGTCCAGTTGGGTATGTGTACATTGCATCTGGGAGTTAGCTTCCCAATTTAACAATAGCCTGTAGGCGTTATTTTGATGTTGCAACTCAGGCTGGAACTCAGGCAACCTCCCGGCTTCTTTTAATATTCTAGCTTGAGTCCCATGAGCATGAGTCTGTGGGCGTGGGCTGGGAGGCTCGCTTCTAGATGCAGCGTAGATATACCTATTGAAGTCAATAGATATACTCCCATTGATGTCAATAGGACCAGGATATAATCCTGGAGTTTTCAGCTTTCAGAATAGACAATGCTCCTTCTCCTCTTTCCCAGGTTTCTCCTACCTGTCCAGCAGTTAGGGACGTGTCTCCAATGATCACCTTTAGAGTAGTGCTTTTGCCAGCCCCATTGGGTCCAAGTAGCCCAAAAACCTCACCTAGAATAAAATGGACAGATAAGTACCATCTACTGGAACTGCCAACAACTGTGCATCACTACAAGAGAGAGGGAACAGAACCAGGGAAATCTGACATTTTTGTAAAGAATTGCAGCTGTTTTTCTTTACAGGACTAGTGTCCCATGCAAATATTTTGGAATACAGTGCAGAAGGCTTTTATGTTTCCTGAAACTGATACACTTGATGGTCTGCCATTTGTGCTGGTGGTACAAATATGTACTCAGATCTCTGAACTGGTGATGAGATAGAGCAGCATTCCTGAGTCACTGATTTAAATCCCACCTCGGCTAGTAGTGACTGAAGTTCTCTACCATCTGATGCGTGTTCAGTGGCCAATGTGAACTCAGCTGATAGTGCCAGTCAAATCCCTATGATCAGATTCCAGTCACAGTTATACCTGCATATGTCTGGAGAAATCTACAAAATTTAAAAGACTCACCAGCAAAAATGAAATCAGAATATGGCCTCCAGTATTGAGGTGTCTGTATCAGAAAATCAGCCATTACTATTTACATAAATATTGGCAATCTTAACAGAGAGATGGAGGAGCGCCAGAGATTACACACCCATCTAATTCCATAGGTTAGGTTTGAGAAAAATTAGCCAGGTAACGTGAGGACACTTGCAACAAGCCTCTACCCAAAATTTCTTGATTTGTCATGCTTGGTGCCGCTGATAAATAGAAGACTCCAGTCACCAGTGACGTTAATCCAGTAACTTTCCCAAGATC
Organism: Trachemys scripta elegans; assembly: GCF_013100865.1. Lineage (NCBI taxonomy): Eukaryota > Metazoa > Chordata > Testudines > Emydidae > Trachemys > Trachemys scripta. Next base: position 29,275,047 of record NC_048311.1, read on the forward strand.
TAAATATTCTATTAAACAAAATGCATAACATTGTTTGTAAAACCTCTAGTGATACACCTGTTTGTTCTGACCTTTTTTAACGCAAAAGGAGACATTTTTTGTGGCGACTTTCTTCCTTTTCTTAAAAATGGAGCTGGCCTTCTTGTCTTTGTATTCCTTGCGTAGACTGTTGACGCTAAGGATTGGTCTCTGTGGAACAAAAGCAAACCACCATCACTTTGATCAAAAATATCGATGTAGCAGATATGGCCCAATCTGAGAACTGACTGAAAGATGATTGAGAAAACTGTTCCTTAGAACTCATTTGGTATCACAAACCTTCCTCATTTCCTTCCTCTGCTGACATTTTAAAATTGACAGTTGACTATTGTTATCTATGTGGACTTGTGGATTTATTAAGCACAATTTGAGAAGCAACTATCTATTGCTCAACACCCAGCTCTGAAAATGCCCGTGGTAAGAAAAAGTTGGGGGTTTCTGAGGTTTCTGTGGTTGGTGGCCTTGTTGCTGAAAAATCACTTATGGACATGACTTGTGACTAGAACCATTTGGGAATTTTCTGCTGGAATGATTTTCTGGCAGAAATGCACATTTTTTCTTGGGAAGGGATCCCCTTTTCCTGCTTGTGACTATGGCTGGTTGAAAATTTTCCATCGAAACTTCTTTTTGATGGCAAGTTGGGCTTTCCAATTAATTAAAACGTTCATAGAAAGGGTCTGATTTCCTTGAATATTTTCATTTTTTCATCGGAAAAGTGGAAACCAAATAATTTTTGGGTTTTGGATGAAAACTGTTGTTTTCTGCAAAAAATCCCATTTCCTGACTAGCTCTGCTTGTGACACCGAGAGCCTGTTAAGTGTTTTCCAGTGTCCAGGGCCAGCTTTAAGCACGAAGCAGCTTGAGGTGCTGCCCAGACTCTGCCAATTCACAGGCTGACCTGCTCTTCCTATCTGGCAGTCGGATGGAGCCACCATCTCTTCTCCCTGCCAGTGACATCAGCCAGAGGAAAATAGCTAATACGTGAGAAACTCCCTTTAGCTTGTGTTTTCCCCATGACCAGGAGGTATCTTTGCATAAAAAATCTTGAGTAAGCTTAAGCAGCTCCCTTGTGCTCTGGCTCTAGTGTGAAGACAAGGAAGACTCACATAGCATAAGCACAAAGCAGAAATGGATGATTCTACTGCAAAATGAAATATATAAAAAGTTATCATTGAACTGCACTGTGCCTTTGGTGGATCAGAATGAAGGCCTGGTGAAGATAAATCAGATTTAAAGTCTATGCAGGACGCTGTAGTTTACAGCGACATCAGCAAATGTTTTATTACAGAAGTCTGCAAAATTTCAAAGAGCCACCAGCATAAATGAAATCAGAATGTGGCCCCCAGTATTCAGGTGTCTATATCACAAAGCCAATCATTACTATTGGCTTTAATATTGGCAATCTGAATAGAGAGATGGAGGAGCGCCAGAGATTAAACACCCATCTCATTCCATAGGTCAGGTTTGATAGAAATCGGCAGGCTAATGTGGGGAGATGTGCAGTATGCCTCTACCCAACTAATGAATTGTCATTATTTAGGTTGGACATTAGGAAAAACTTCCTACGTGTCAGGGTAGTTAAGCACTGGAACAAATTGCCTAGGGAGGCCGTGAAATCTCTGTCATTGGAGGTTTTAAAGAACAGGTTAGACAAACACCTGTCAGGAATGGTCTAGTTATTACACAGTCCTGCCTTAAGCACAGGGGACTGGACTAGATGACCTATTGAGGTCCCTACCAGTCCTACATTTCGATGATTCTATGATTTCATATTGGATGCACATTCTCCTTATTCATTTTTACCTCTTCCTGGTTCTGACAGGTCATCAGGCTCCTGGCTTTCATTCTTTCAGCTTGAACATCTTCATCTTCCCCTTCAGACTCTTCAGGGTTTTGGTGGAACATCTCTTTCCTTGGAGAAATTCTACAGAGAAAAGAAACCAAACTCAGCGTCCTTGAAGCATATGGTACAGAGGCAGATTTCCACATGTAGCTCCTGTGTCATGAACACCTGATCTATTCAGCCTGAGGTTCAATTCAATTTGTATAAATTCTGTTTTGCACAGACCTGAAGATTGGATCCTCTCTTGTAGTTTTTCTTCCGTATTTCCACTCCAGACATCGCAGAATGAAAATAAAAATAATACAGTGCAGGTACGGCTGGAAAACAAGCAAAAGACAATGGGTGAAATGCCTGAATCCATTGACGTCAACGGCGAAACTCCGATTTACTTCAGTGGAGCCAGGGATTTCACCCAAATACTTCTTTTGAGATTTTAGCATCCCCTGTGAAGATAAACGGAGTGCAAAAAACCCCAGAGGCATGGCCTAGCGATCGGCACACAGGACAGAGCAGGAACAACCCAGATCTAATACTGGCTCTGATGTTGACTCTGTTGTCTTGCCAGAGAGAGCGAGGATGGATTATAGCTCAGTGGTTAAGGCACTCACTTGGGAGGTGAAATCAGTTCTACCAAGATAGCAAGGATAGGGAAATGGAGATAGTGGTGGGAAGAAGGGAGGAGAAGGATGCTATGTATTTTTGTTCGACATCTTTATTAATGATCTGGATGATGGGATGGATTGCACCCTCAGCAAGTTTGCAGATGACACTAAGCTGGGGGGAGAGGTAGATATGCTGGAGGGTAGGGATAGAGTCCAGAGTGACCTAAACAAATTGGAGGATTGGGCCAAAAGAAATCTGATGAGGTTCAACAAGGAGAAGTGCAGAGTCCTGCACTTAGGATGGAAGAATCCCATGCACTGCTACAGGCTGGGGACTGACTGGCTAAGCAGCAGTTCTGCAGAAAAGGACCTGGGGATTACAGTAGATGAGAAGCTGGATATGAGTCAGCAGTGTGCCCTTGTTGCCAAGAAGGCTAATGGCATATTGGGCTGCATCGTGGGAAGTGATTATTCCCCTTTATTCGGCACTGGTGAGGCCACACCTGGAGTGTTGCATCCAGTTTTGGGCTCCCCACTACAGAAAGGATGTGGACAAATTGGAGACAACGAAAATGATCAGGGGGCTGGGGCACATGACATACGAGGAGAGGCTGAGGGAACTGGGCTTGTTTAGTCTGCAGAAGAGAAGAGTGAGGGGGGATTTGATAGCAGCCTTCAACTACCTGAAGGGGGGTTCCAAAGAGGATGGAGCACAGCTGTTCTTAGTGGTGGCAGATGATAGAACAAGGAGCAATGTCCTCAAGTTGCGGGGGGCAGGGGGGAGGTCTAGGTTGGATATTAGGAAACACTATTTCACTAGGAGGGTGGCGAAGCACTGGAATGAGTTCCCTAGGGAAGTGGTGGAATCTCCAGCCTTGGAGATTTTTAAGGCCCGGCTTGACAAAGCCCTGGCTGGGATGATTTAGTTGAGGATTGGTCCTGTTTTGAGCAGGGGGGTGGATTAGATGATCTCCTGAGGTCTCTTCCAACCCTAATCTTCTATGATTCTATGATGCAGGAGTGTGGGGAGAGCCTTCAGGGAGTGGCAGATGCACAAGGGTCCTCACACGCCCACACAAAACATGCTGTGAAGGTAACACTTGTACTGTCCCCCCTCAGGTAGCTGGAATGGATGGCCCCTCCTTACCAGTGAGATGTTGAGCCCTCTCAATTCCCCCTGAAGTCAATGGGGGGTTGAAAGGGCTCAGCACATCACAGGACTGGGCAGAATCTCTTTTCTTTTCTTTTTTTAAATCTCAGAGCAGCAGTGTGAGAAATTTTCTGCAACGAAACTCCATTAAGCAAGAGGCGGGCGTTGAAAACAGGAAAACTTCACATCATCTTAGAAATGGAAATTGGTTCTTACTGCCAGGCTAGCTAGCAAGTGTACTCTGCTCAGCATCATTTCTTCATCTTCTACCCAGTAGGAAAATTCATAGTCTGACGACACCTGCATAAGGATAAAACAATTTATAGATTAGAAACAGCAACATTTTCCAGTGTAGAGTAAAAGTGAAAACCTACATCCTTTGAATGTAAGATAAGATTGAATGTATCTCTCTCTGTGTTTAAACACATATAAGCTCACCGCAATGCTTATGGTATTGTTAGAGAGTGTATGGGACCTTCCTAGACCTCTGTTTCAAAGGGACTTTACAGTTTATCATTTGGCTGCACAATTACTTGGCACTTCATTGGTTTGGCATGATTGGACTCACTCCTATAACTCAATGAGAGATTGAGGTGATGCATCCCTGAACCTCCCGCTTCCACCACATCCTCCATCTGCTCTTCCATCTTAACCCCCTTGCTTCCTGTTTTCCTCTCACCACCGCTATGTTCTCCCTTCTCCCTCCCACATCCATCTCCTACCTTTTCTTACCCCCTGTAGACCCTCATCCTACTTTCCACTGCTCCTTTGCCTTCTTTTTCTTGCATCCGGCAACCTTTCCCCAAGTCTTGCTTTTCCCTTCATCCCACCATTTGCTGCCATCACCTCCATCCGCTCTGCCAGTCTCTTCACCTCTAACTTCCCCCCATCCCCAGTTTACCCTCTCTCCCCTGATCTCTCTGGAATGTCCACCATCCACAGGTCCTTTACCTCCCTCCATCTCTGTCTGCAGCTGCCCTCTCTGATGGTGGCACTCTTCCCACAGCCCTTGCCCAGCGTCATCTCCAAAGGACCATCATAGAGCCACTAGATTTCTCCTCTCCTGCTATTTTCAACCCTTTTCCAATCTTACTTCTCCTCCTGCCTCATTCTTCTCCAGGTAGATGTGACTTACTGCCTCCCTGACTCCTCCCCATCCACCTTCCTCTTCCACATTGATTTCTGGCTCTCTCCCTTCCTCTCATTACAGTCCCTCACGTACTCCACTTCCATATTGACCCCTTGGAAAACAACCTGTGCAGCTCCTTAGCCAGCTGCCTCCTTGCCTTCATCTTCGTGTTTCCTCTGCACCAGACCTTCACCAGTCCACTACAGTCACTGGCATAGGGCTTACATTTGGGGAGAGTGCTCAGAGATACAAAATACAACCACAGAGCCAATTCCAAAGAGAGGAATAGTCCCACTGCAGTCAAGGGGAATTAAAGATGCTCTGCACTGCTTAGAATTTGGCCTGCATATTTGGTTCCATCTTCCCAGTGAATAGCTGCAGTGCTGCATCTATCATATGCTGTTTGGATCAATATTTCGTCATGCAGGTAGTTTTCTGTAGATGCAAAGTGGCATTTCATCATGCAGTACAGTTGGGAATTCTGGTAACTATTATTGGTAGGAATCACGGCACTGGTGTGAAATTTTAACCTAAGGTGTCGGGTCATGGTACATATCTAGCAAGACTGCACCTGGCAGTGTGCTACAAACAACTCGTCCGACCTCCTTGGGTTTTTTTTAGGTTTGGTTTCAACTTTTTCAAATTAAAACTAGAAAAAAGTTTATTATGGCTGGAGTTTGTTATGTTCCGCACGCACCTGCACAATTATTCTTATACAGCCAGCTAACGTATAGATAGGAATCAAGGCAGTGAGGATGGTCGTGACGAAGTTCACACGGGCTATATAATAAATCCCATTAAGCACAAACGAAACCTAGAAAGCCACAATAAAAAAAGCAACACACCCATTAGTCCACTTTAAGAGAAAATTATATACGTCATTTTGCTTCTCTGAAGATATCAGATCGAGAGCATTGCCCCATTGAGCATGCTACAACTGCAGGTGTCTTAGCAGTTATGGAATGTCCTGCTCAGATGCTAGACAAGTGGGAAGCAGGAGCTCCTCTGAACCTCTGAATCTGAAATCCAAAGTGAGATCCAGGTCCAAATTTTGAAATTGGCACCTATCCTTATGACAAAACTCCAGGATGAAAACCCCACTTATGTCCTCTGAATTTTTTCTGCTTGATCCATCTGTAATTGTCACGATGATAAAATCCAATCTTCAACGACACTATGATCCCCCCCGAACCATATATACTTACAAATATAAAGATAAAAGCCCAAAGGTCACTGTAGCTTTTCCTTTTGCGAAAAGCAAAAGAGATCACATAAGTGAGGATGACAATGGATGCGGCGTAGCCAAATATAGACACAACCTGAATGGAGAGAATCAGAATGAGCATCATGCCAACACACACAATAAGTAACACAAATTTAGAGAATAAAAATGGTATCACAGACATTTTTGATGGAACATTGGTGCTACCTAACCCTAACCAAAGTAGAATTGGAGCTGAGAAAGGATGCTGCTGTAGTGAACACAGCTTCCTTGCAAACTGAAAACCCAATAACATGCTAAGACTGGACAGCTATTTCTCCCTTCTGAACATGTATGTTGAATTTTGTCCTGAAAAAAGTGACAAACTTATGGTAATGTGCAGTGAAAAATCAGGCATAGATAGCCAGGTGATGGGCACATTTCTCCCTCCAGCTATCCTGACACAGCACAGTGCTCTTGTACAACAGCCTTGCTGTAATTCTAGTATTGAGATTCTCCAGAAAAAGACAGTCAATTTGACAACTGACAAAATGAGGTGGCACGGATTTCTTAGGGTGTGAAACCTTTCTCTAAAGGTCAGCACTTGCTATGTCCATTAATGAAGATTTCAACACAGATCTTTCAAGCCCCCCAAAATTCAGAATAGAAAACAGGTGCTTCAATACCAGGATGGTGAAGGATATGTAAGAGCCTAGAGTATTTGGAGAACATTTTTTAAAAGTCAGACCTCAATTTCCCCCCGTTATTTTATTGTTGAAGATGAATTTTCCACATAGTTTATTAAAAGGAAATTTACCAAAGGTAAGGCTAATAATCCAGGAGTCAGACTAGCTTGATAACTAATCAAAAACATAATCCCAGTCATTGTGAAGAGAAGAACACAGCAGAGAGGAATGTCTACCAGAGCCTGGCCGCACCAATATGCTGAAGGGAGCATGCCTGAAGTCCACAGCTGGGAGTGAGCTTTTATCTAGGAAAGGAAAGAGAAGGCATTCACTCAATTGTCAAACAGTTACACTAAATGAGATGGAATGGGAAATACATTTCGGAAAAACAGATATTAAAAAATAAAAACACACACACACACACACACACACACACACACACACACGTTTTCCCAATTGGGAACCAGCACTGACATGGCTGGATTTCTCACCCGATCTTTACAAGATGTGAAAAAGCAACGATCTATTGTTAAAGACAAGAAACACAGCAGATATGACATTTGCTTTTACCGACCCCAAGTATCCATTCTTACCTTGTAATCACCTATGCTGCTCATTGCAAAGTGAGGTGCAAAACCAGAAGCTAAAACAGACATGAAAATAATGGAATGCCAAAGTAATCTCAATTCGTGCTCAGTTAGCATCTAAAAGACAGTAAGAAAAAATGGCAATATGCTTTCATATAATGGCCGTGGGTGCTTATGTAATGCCTATAAATAATAATAATAGAACAGATTTTAAATAATGTCAACATACAGCAGAAGAAACAAGAGCATCCTAGTTGCTTTACAAACGTCTGGCTTGAAATTGCATCTGCAGAGACATCATGTCTATGCAACCTCAAAGCACCCCTTTTTGTAAGGCACCCAGAGAGGTGACAGCCAATGCCACTTCTCTACAGACTGACCCTGCAATATTGCATTCAATTCTGGAAGCCACAATATAGGGGGATGGAGACAAATTGAAACAAATTCAGAGAAGAATAAAAATGATTAGGGGACTGGAAGAACTCATCTCTTGAGAAATAATTACCTTCCCCCGCTCCCTAGAATCCACACACACTCCAGCAGAAATTTCCCACGCAGAGAGGCTAACGTACATAGAGATGGAATGGCCATTCATCTCTCTGGATGTGACAAATCTTTAGAAAATGTATGGGTGGAAACAATTTGGCACTGGCTGTGGCAGAGATAGGAATGGCTTGACTTAAAGACTTGTCCCACACTGTCTGGATAACATAACCTAGCAGTTCTTTTCTAGCTCTAATTTCTATGAAAACATAACGGTATTACCACCTGTAAAACACAGGTTTGCATTTGTAATGAATGATGTGTACAGTTTGGGTCTCCTCATCTCAAGGAATGTATAATAGCTCGGACTGAAAATTCAGCAAAAAGGCAAGATGATGACAAGAATGTCTGGAAGGGACTTATTGTACGCATGAACTAGAGAATGAAAGAGCTAGAGTCATTTAGCGTGGAAAACAGAACAGGTGAAAGGGACCTCAAATTATATAAAATAGAGAACACAGGGACATGTAGTGGCAAGATTTTCAGAAGTGACTGGTGGCTCTGGGTGCCTCCATTTTTGGGTGCTCACCTTGAGACCCTTTAAAGAGACCTAATTTTCAGAGGGTGAGTGCTCAACATGATTTGAGGAATTAAACCATGATTTGAGGACTTCAATGGCTCACACACAGGTTTGATACAGGAGTGGGTGGGTGAGATTCTGTGCCCTGCATTGTGCAGGAGGTCAGACTAGATGATCATAATGGTCCCTTCTGACCTTAAAGTCTATGATTCTATGATTCTTTAAGGGTTCTCAAGTTGGGCATCCAAAAATTGAGGTTTCCAAAATAACAAATCACTTTTGAAAATCTTGGGCAGAATGTCAAATACATACCAGAGAGTGTATCCGAGTCGAGACTTGAATATGTCTCGTGGAATTTAAGGTTCTTAGTAATGCATTGCTAATGATATTCATAAGCACTGGAAAGCAATTGATTCTTTTGGCATGGCACATCATTGAAAATCTGAAATGCTGAAGAAATAAAAGATTAGTCAGTCTTCACGCTTAAAACTAGACTTTAGCTAGCTGAGGAAATTGGATTGAAAAAAGCAGAGGGTTAAATTTTGCCCTCAGTTTATTCCAACAGTGTAAGCGAGCATAGAATTTGGCCCAGATTTTACAGTTCAAACCCCCATATCTCTAGTATTGTTGTATGCTGACCTTGCTCCATGAAACTTTTATGATACCTGTTACATTTGCTAGCTTAAAACCCAAAGATTTTTTTTTAAATTTATTATTCTTCAAATTGCTCTTCTAACAAAACCCTCTTTAATCTATTTTTTGAGGCAGAGACCTTTTTCTTTGTACTATTATAGAAAATATCATGTGCATTCATAGTACCATATAAATTAGAGATGAGCATAAACCAACCCCTTGACCTGGATGTTGCCAAAGTTTGGATGTAAGCTCTAGATCTGGATTTCACTGTAGAAAACATTTCTGTATAATGAGCCAAAGTAAAAACAAGTCTCCCCGCTAAAGGAAAGGCTAGAACCAAAGTTTGCTGCTTGAATCCACCTCTAATAATAATAAATAACCATAACATTTTCCATCAGTGGTTTTTGAGTTGTAAAGTTTTACAGAATGGTATATATACTTAGTTTCAGTTACCTTGTCTGCAAGTGATACTTTAATAGCCCCATTGTATTCTTGATCATCTGAGATGTTTTTCCCATTAGCTACTTCCAACATTATATTCTGACTTTTCACAGCGTGGATGAAGTCCTCAATGTCGGAACCTAACAAATTAGAGAAAGCAGAACTTAGACAGTTCTTTTATAGTAAAAGCACAAGAATGATAAAATCAAAATGAAGATCCCATCCAAACACCCTAGTCTGTGAGAAATCCTGTGTCCAGATCTGAATTATGTGGTTTAGGATCATTCCTAGTAAAATTCTAATGTCACTTTAATAAGGTCTATTGGAAGCTAAAAGTCTGGAGAGAAGCTCTTTGAAATTCTTCCATTTCACTTGGCTTACATGTCTAACATTTTTCAAGTGATGGATTTCTGAAAGGGGGCCTGGTCTGACCTTTTAATAGGAAGGCATTTCTTAGCAAAAACTACTTTGCTGCACACAGTAATCAGGAAGTTTGCATGGTGAGAAATAAAGAGGGTAAAAAAATATCATTTCCTACAGGATGGAAATTCAGAGATTTTGAAATTTGCTTTTTGTCTCAAATCACAATGAAAAGTTGAAATCTCAGAATATTTTATTAAATGAAATATTCTGAAACATTCATTAAATGATTAATCAGCAGAGTTGTTGCCCATCTTTTTTCTTTCAGTCTGCTCTCCACAGTTCCCCATAATTTCCGTTTTCAACTAGACATTCCATTGAGATGAATGGGGCCGGTCAAACCTTTCAAAGTTATTAGTGCAGGCTTTCTGCAGACGCAGGAAACCAATCCAGAATCAGCTTACACTTGATTTAGTTTTCCAAGGTTATTTTAGAACCATGAGGGTTAGAAACATAATTTAAAAAAAAATCTGTAGATGATTCATGCAGCAAGGTATGGATATCATGGCAAATGCAACAGCCATTTACTAGTGGATTACAAGTGACTCTGATTATAACACCTGACATTTTCAAAGCGCTGTGCAAACAATAAATGTTGTTCTGGTCTAAACTAATAAATAAAATGATCTTGTATGAATTATTCAGGGAATCACTATTAAGATACTCTAGGATTTAGTGCTGGAATATACTTTGAAACTTTGTAGAAAACAAAGCTATTATCTTTGGAAAATCATGGGAGACGGGAGAGATTCCAGAAGACTGGAAAAGGGCAAATATAGTGCCCATCTATAAAAAGGGAAATAAAAACAACCCAGGAAACTACAGACCAGTTAGTTTAACTTCTGTGCCAGGGAAGATAGTGGAGCAAGTAATTAAGGAAATCATCTGCAAACACTTGGAAGGTGGTAAGGTGATAGGGAATAGCCAGCATGGATTTGTAAAGAACAAATCATGTCAAACCAATCTGATAGCTTTCTTTGATAGAATAACGAGCCTTGTGGATAAGGGTGAAGCTGTGGATGTGGTATACCTAGACTTTAGTAAGGCATTTGATACGGTCTCGCATGATATTCTTATCGATAAACTAGGCAAATACAATTTAGATGGGGCTACTATAAGGTGGGTAGATAACCTTATAGTTAACTGGCTGGCTGGATAACCGTACTCAGAGAGTTGTTATTAATGGTTCCCTATCCTGCTGGAAAGGCATAACGAGTGGGGTTCTGCAGGGGTCTGTTTTGGGACTGGCTCTGTTCAATATCTTCATCAACGACTTAGATATTGGCATAGAAAGTACGCTTATTAAGTTTGTGGATGATACCAAACTGGGAGGGATTGCAAATGCTTTGGAGGACAGGGTCATAATTCAAAATGATCTGGACAAATTGGAGAAATGGTCTGAGTTAAACAGGATGAAATTTAACAAAGACAAATGCAAAGTGCTCCACTTAGGAAGAAAAAATCAGTTTCACACATACAGAATGGGAAGAGACTGTCTAGGAAGGAGTACGGCAGAAAGGGATCTAGGGGTTATAGTGGACCACAAGCTAAATATGTCAACAGTGTGATGCTGTTGCAAAAAAAGCAAACATGATTCTGGGATGTATTAACAGGTGTGTTGTGAGCAAGACATGAGAAGTCATTCTTCCACTCTACTCTGCTCTGGTTAGGCCTCAGTTGGAGTATTGTGTCCAGTTCTGGGCACAGCATTTCAAAAAAGATGTGGAGAAATTGGAAAGGGTCCAGAGAAGAGCAACAAGAATGATTAAAGGTCTTGAGAACATGACCTATGAAGGAAGGCTGAAAGAATTGGGTTTGTTTAGTTTGGAAAAGAGAAGACTGAGAGGGGACATGATAGCAGTTTTCAGGTATTTAAAAGGGTGTCATAAGGAGGAGGGAGAAAACTTGTTCACCTTAGACGCTAAGGATAGAACAAGAAGCAATGGGTTTAAACTGCAGCAAGGGAGATCTAGGGTGGACATTAGGAAAAAGTTCCTAACTGTCAGGGTGGTTAAACACTGGAATAAATTGCCTAGGGAGGTTGTGGAATCTCCATCTCTGGAGATATTTTAGAGTAGGTTAGATAAATGTCTAACAGGAATGGTCTAGACAGTATTTGGTCCTGCCATGCGGGCAGGGGACTGGACTCGATGACCTCTCGAGGTCCCTTCCAGTCCTAGAATCTATGAATCTATGAATTTGTTTCTTCAAAAGAAAAAAAATCAGCAGGACACTTACAATGTACTGTGTTGTAGATTCCAACATTGACATTCTTAATTCCATTTTTCTCACCTGTATCGTTAAGAACCAATAAGCTGGTGTGACGTGTTCGGTAGTGCTGCTGTCCAGGTTGGAGAAAATACATCTGAGGTGAAACCTTCCTCGTAACGGCAACAGTTTCTCCACCAATTAGTATCTTGGAGATCAGGCAAGGCAGTATAAGAAGACTACACACCAGTAATCTAAAATGGAAGAGTAGGTGATGAGTTACAATGTACATCCATTTATTAATCCATGGTGCCAAGTTGGCTAGAAAATCAAAATAAGATGCTTATACTCTCTTATCACCATGTTTTTGGCATCATACCAATTGATTTTGACAAACCTGCAGGCTTCTTAGAGCTAAAAGTCTAGCCATGCAACTCAGGGATGTGGAAGGATCACAAACCTTTAAGACAGCACCCGGTCTCTGCCTATCATTTCTTCAACCCAGAGGTGTGCCTGGCAGGGAGAAGCTTCAGGCAACTGAGTGCTCTGATGAGCATACCATGCATAAACCATGCTTGCAGGGACAGCGAGCAAAACCAGAGCAGAAGATGGGAAGTGCCATGGGCAAGGATGGTAAGAGGTAGAGAGGGGGGGGGGAAGAGGCTGAGGATGGCATACAGGTAAGAATTTGGGACTGTGTCCAGAGGCAAGCGACAAAGCCCTGGGGAAAGAGCGGGGCTTTGAAAATTTCTATGGTGGGTGACAAGAGATTCTTCTGATATGGCTACCCCCTATTCCTACTGGACCATGTGGCTGCCTGGGCAGATTATAGAAAAATACAGAGCCAGGTAGAGCGACTTCTAGCTGCCACTTCAGCGCCAGGGCCAGGACCCCAGAAGCTGTTGCCCTTCACCCTGCTGGGGCCACCATCCTTCACAGACCTGGTATCAGACTCATTTCTCCCTATATTAGCTCTGTTGTTTAAGAACCTGGTATCTCCTTATGTTATCCCATTGGTGTTGCTTCTTTCCCTCAAACAGTAAGAAGAATAAGCGTAGCTGTGGGGTAAACCAGAATGTCTGTTTCACAGGAAATTCAGTCATTTCAAATTTTGTTTTCATTCCAAATGGGAACAAAATGTTCAATTTTGAAATTTCCCACAAAACATTTTCAAAAAGTTGTTTTGGAGTAAATGTTTCCTTTTGATTTCCTTATTAATCATAATATAATATAAAATCAACTTTCAAAACAAAAGGGCATTCTGAAAGAGAAAAGTAAAATGTTCCATTCCAAAAATGTCAAAGCGGAGCATTTTGAAATGCTTTATTTTGGGGTTTTTTTGGCCCCGCAAAACAAAATTTCATCCAATTTGACACGTGCCCATGGAAAGTTTTGATTCTGATGAAATGGCATTTTCAGATGGAAAAATGGTCAGCAGGAAATTTTTCAACCAGCTCTAACAATACAGTCTCAAGAACTGCGATTGTCCTTTTAAAGGACAAACCAGCGTCAGCCTTAATAAAGAATTATATTATCAAAGATGTGCCCAGGCCTCAAAGTTCAGATCCAGACACATATCTGGGGTTTGGTGATTTATGATTTTGGTTTGGCCCATTTCTAATTAAAATGATGTCTAAGTCCAATGGGCCAAACCACATGCACAGTCTTTCCTCTGCCTAGACTGGTGAATCTACTGTAGCAATTTTAAAACATGTGTGAGTCCAATAGGGCTACTCTATATTTGGTCAGTTGGTGTCTGGGAGGGAAGCAGAGCTCCCATCTGCCAAGCATCAGGGAGACATAGTCTTGGGACCCAGGGCAAAGGGTCAGGAAGAACTTTCACTTCCCTTTATTACCTTCCTGAAGACGCTATGCATCCGAAGAAGTGAGATTTTTACTCACGAAAGCTTATGCCCAAATAAATCTGTTAGTCTTTAAGGTGCCACCAGACTCTTTGTTGTTTTCCTGAAGACCACTTCCCTTCCTGCACCTGAGGTCCCTATCTCTTAGGCATGGTCCCTCAGTAAAGTAAAGCAAGAAGAGTACAGGATCTGGGGTAACTTCCTTCTCCAGGTGAGATACACATGGTCTCTGAAACTCCTTGGAAGACTGGTTTAGCTGCCCTACCAAAACAACAAGAAAGTCTTTGTTTTGAACCCTCTCTCCTTTCAGGGGAAACTGAAAAAACTTTTTAATAGGTTGAAAATAGTTTCTAAACTCTTCTTCCTGGAGGGTGGTATGAAAAAAAACACACACCCCTCAACACAAACCATTAAGCAAAGCGTCTCAAGGCAAAGTGAGATTACAGTGAAGTTTGCAGGGTTTACATGATTCTGCTTCTCTCACATATTCAAAGTACCGGCCCAAGCTGTTTCCTGACCGTGCTGATTAACTCTCACATTCCTGATATGGAGAGCCAGAACTTTCTCACTCAGTAAGTAACCACATTTTGATACAGTGACCTTACTACAATACCTGAGCACAAGTGAATACAAGAAACAAGTCCCCAAATTACATTTCATTTGCAAAGCTCTAAGAAAGTCTCCTGTGGAATAGCAAAGCCACAGAAAGTAACAGGCAGATAGAAACAATATTACAGCCAGGGGGGTCACTTCATGGAGGTGCCATGAGCTGAAAAGTTGTTCTCGGCTGCTTGTTATTTACGGTGAATTCACGGTTTCATCTGCAAGTTGTTTTGAGTGCTGACAGACAAAATAAATACCAGGGAGAAATTTTTTCAGTTTTTTGGGGGGCATATTCAGTCTGAGTTTGCTTTTGCTTTTCATATATAGGATCAGATACACTCTGGCACTTACATGGACCTAAGAGTTTGATTCTCATGCTTTAGCTTTAAGAAGCGAATTCTTGCCAGGGCACAGACTTGCTGTCTCCAGAGGGCTGTGCCTCTTACAGTCGCCTTTCCAGTGTCTGAGAGTGACAGGAGACTTTGCTCCAATTCATCCGGAGAGAAGGTGTCTCTTTCCTCTTCTGCCTGCTCCTCGCTGAAAACACCATAATCTAGGAGCAAAGAAATCGGCCAGTGAAAGCCTACCCCTTATCATGGGGTGTTTGGAACACAGAAGTTCTTTCCTTTTAGCTTCATTGAAGAGCAATATGGACTGAATCCCAGATTACAAATAAGCGGGGTAGGAGGGGAATGATTTACAAAACAAATTGACTTAATCTGCATCTCATTGCCACATATTACAAATTCAGTTACCATTGATTAACCGTGGAACAATATATGTGTAAGTCCAGTGGCTGGAAGACCTAAAAAGCTCATTACTGGCACCTGTTGATGCAATGGGAGATGCGTGACCCAGAGCTGCTTGAGAACTCCAGATGAACAGAGGCTCCACAGGGGAGAGAGTAACTGCTAGCCAGCAAGGGGAAATGACAGAGTGGGCCAGGCCTCATTTGCATTTTGGTTATGTGACATCGGCAGACCTTTTGGTTAAATTACGGCTCAGTTTTGAGTCGGAGGACAATAAAGTGCTATTGACCCTGTTGGGAACTGAAGGCAAAAGCGACTGACGCCAAACATGCCGGGGTCACCCTGATGGAGACTGCAGCCAAGCAAATTGGGCAAGGGAGCACTAAAAAGATGGAGAACCTCTCTGTTTGTGAGGACTCTACTAAGGGACCTACATACCACTGATCCCTCTCTAAGGAGCTAAGATGAGGCAGTAACAAAACCGAAAAAAGCAGACAGCAGAGGCAGCCTTTGAGATAATGGGTGACAGGGCTGAGGCGGCTTTGGCTGAAGCCACACAGAGAGCAGCTGCCTATTTTGAGGGACACTGGGGTGGGTCGCCTTACCCAGCAATCCCCTCTGCAATCACCTCAACTGGGTCAGGTGAGAGAGCCCCGGTTCAGACTGAAGCCAGGTCTCACAGGATTGGTCTCAAAGCCTGGGTTCCAATCCAAGCCCGAATGGCTCCACTGCAATTCTACAGACCCACAACCTAAGCTCTGCAAGCCCGAGTCAGCTGGCATAGACTAGCTGCTGGTGTTTTATTGCAGTGTGGACATACCTTGAGGAACTGGAGTCAAGTCTTAGAGTCACTTTGGAACCAAAAGCCCCTTCCCTACGGTAGCAACAGCACCTGTGCAGGGGATGCACTTCATTGTGCAAAGCTCCATTTTCAAATGGAAGCATTTAAGTTAAGGCACCCGACTCTAGATCTGAGTCCAGGGAGTAATTACAGAAAAACTCTTGGTGGGGGGGGGAGGGGAAGGGGACATAGTTGTGTCCATATGTAGAACATTATATGCGATTATATTCTATCCTACAAAGTTGTGGGAGGGGGAAAAGGTGGAGTATATCAACCTATGAAAATTCAGAGGGGGGGGGTGATGCAAACCAAGGTTTGGGAGAGATGCAACTCCCTCTATAGCAAATTATGCTCCTGATCTGAGTTCTCAAATCAGTGAGGAGGACCCTAAATGGATATTTGGATACTGGGGTTGGAAATGGCTACTCAACTCAGAGGCTGAAGTTTCAAGCTTTTACAGGACATACCAAACCATTACTACGTTGTAGCACTGATGAGTCACATCAGTATGTGTGTCTGGCACTATATCAGAGTAGCAGCCGTGTTAGTCTGTATCCGCAAAAAGAACAGGAGTACTTGTGGCACCTTAGAGACTAACACATTTAAATTTGTTAGTCTCTAAGGTGCCACAAGTACTCCTGTTCTTTTTGTCTGGCACTAGTGAGCTTAATTTTTTTGGGCAGGTTTGGGAGTGTTCTGTTTAACTTGAGATCTGCCATCTGATTGGAGATGACCAGAATGAGATTCTGGATTCCAGGCAGTTATTATAAAGATGCTAAAAGAACTGTTTCAAAAATCAGGGAAGAGGCCTTCGGGATGCTTTCAATGGAACAGAAAATACCATAAGGTTACTTATTTGGATTTATCTGATCCGTGATACTGGCACAAATCCCACTGCTTTTATTAGGCAAAACTCCCATTCGCTTCAATGAGAATTTTGCCTTTGTAAAGACTGAGTCATCCTTTTCACTTTGGACAGTATTGGACTTTTTTACCTGCTTGATCAATTGCTGCTTCTTCTTCCAGTGTCAGGAACACATCAGCCAGGGTTGTCATGGAAATGCCATAACTCAGAATCTCCTGGCACACATGAGTGTCTAGATCACAGAACAGTTCTAGAACACAAAAATATCTAATAGTTGCATTCTTATAGTTGCATATTTTTAAGCTTTAAGAACACTAAAATACTTTGGGCTGAATATGGATTCCCGTTGGCCTCCATCATGACTGGATTTAGGCATTTAAAAAGTTAAGTGACAGAAAACAGTTCTCCAGGCTGTTTTATGGTGAGCGGATATCCAACCAACCTGATACAGATGCTCACTGGGAAGGTGTGCACTCAAAAAATAAAATACAATACAATAATTATAGTTTCAACTTGCACAACACCTTTCATCGTACAATCCCCAAGTCCTTTACAAACACATGCTCTAGTCCAGACAGGGATTATTTTGGGGAAGTTTTCCTGCTGTGTTATACAGGAAGTCAGACTAGATAATCACTGATTGTCTTAGAATCTATGAATCTGTGTATTAAGCCTCACAGCTCCCTTGTGAGGGAGTTATGATATCTTGACTCTGCAGATGTGGAAATGGAGGAACATAGCATGTAACTATGACTTGCCAAAGGTAACAGAGGTGTACTTTATTCACACCACCACCCGTCTCCTCCAGCCCTTTCTGTTAATTATCTTTTTCCTTAAAAAGATATGGTAAAATGGGGTTGCTCAGCTTAAAGAGACAATTGACATAAAATAATGAAGGCAAAACATTAACAGAAAAAAAAGTTCAGACACCTTTACTTATGGATATTTTCTTCCAGGAGTCTTTTAGACTTGTTCTGAAACTTCTCTGCTACGACATCCTAAAGAGTCACTCTTAAATTACAAAGTGATAGTTACCAGGGAACTTATCCACATTTTCAAAGGGCAGCATATAAATCAGTTCTTCATGACTCTGCCCAGATAACTTAGCATTGGGAATATGCTGCTGGACCAGAGATGTCATTTTTGCAGAATCACAAGAGTCATTGATATGCAGGCTGGAAAGGAAAGAAAAAGGAAATATTTGTAACTGTGCCTCTTCTGTTCATCCTGGAACAATCCAACAAATCCAGAAATGTACAGCCAGCCACTTAATAAGTTGTTGGAAAAAGTTAAGTCTTTTGAAGAAAGTTCAGAAACGAATTGTCCACTAGCATATATGTAACAAGACTTCTAATCACACACCTATTCGGCATTTGAAATGTTAGCTGTTTAAACTATCAAGGGTTCTGTTTCTCTCAAACAAACAGAGAAGTCTGACATACTAGATGTGATGTGGGAGCAGGAGTGGAATCTAATTACAGGATCAGCTCCAAGGTTTGCCTTTCTGCCAACTGCAGTTGAGAATTTGATTTGATTCCTGAGAGAAATAAAAGGTTGCATGAAAAGCACAGGAACGTCAGATATGGAAAGTCTATCACAGAGAATAGCTTGCCAGAGTTCACAGCTGTAGAGGGGCTTTCTTTGGGTGTAGTTAGAAGATATCACATAAAACACAGTTATTCCAAATTTGCACGATATGCCCCAGAAAGGAATCACTGAATTAAGTTGGGGTTGAGAGAGCAAAACTCCTCTTGGGATCAGGCACATAGCCCTCAGCAGCATGGGATTTTATTCTCTTAAATGAAGGGATGAAATATTTGGATAGGAAACCAAATGGAGTCCTCATAACTGAACTGATCAGTTACATCAAGAACTTTGCACAATGTGTCAAATGTTAGAAAAAAAATGAGTAAAAAAAAAAAAGTTTTTGCCAGGCCCCATAATGCTAAATGACAGAGATTTATCAATAGTAAAACATTTCTTCTTGGAAGTCTCAAAACTCCCTTTCATTCTGTGACCCGTGCTGATTTCTTCTTCACATGAGGGAAGGTTTGCAGAACCACCATTCCAAATTCTGAGGCCTTTATGCAACTCTTATGCAGGCAAAGTTCCCATTCAAGTTATTGAGAGTTTCCTTTAGTAACTATTCAAATAAACAATGGAGCAAAAGCTGGGGGAAGGACAATACCAACCAACCTTATGTCCTCTGGTTATCTACATACTTTATTGTTAATCAATGCCAATTTTAGACATGAACGATTAAACTGTTTTGCACATTTTTTTAATTTTTTTACCCATGTGTGAAAAGATCTTTTTCTTTTAGTATTGGTCAGAGGACTAAAATTAACAGATGTTCAGTACTCAGACAGATAAAATATATAGCTGAGAAAGATGCTTAATATACAAATGACAAAACTAATACACACCAGTACTGTGTACATTAATTTTGACAATATAGAGATTATTATTCCCTTCACTGTACCCCACCCCAAGAAATATAGAACCAAAAAGTAGTCAAAATGGATCCCTTTAACGCAAGCTCAGTATACTGCACCTTAAGTGATAACCGATTCCCCATTTTCTCTTCAGAAAGAGAGACGAGCCAACACACTTTAACCTCCCATGGGAGATAAAAGCTTTCCGGTCTAAAGAAACAGAAACAAAATAATTTGTACCATAGAGCTAAAATGGGAGATCGTTTCTCACTAGAGAGAAAAAATGAGTGAGGGGAGACATAAGTATCTATAAATAAGTGCTTGCCATGTTGTTGAAGCTGTGTTGGTCCCAGACATGAGATAGACAAGGTGTGTGAGGTAATATCTTTTACTGGACCAACTTCTGTTGGTGGAAGGGACAAATTTTGAAACCTCACAGAGCTTTTCTTCAGGCCTGAAAGACCTGAGGAAGAGCTCTGCGAAGCGTGAAAGCTTGTTACTTCCACCAACAGAAATTGGTCCAGTAAAAGATATTACCTCACTGACCTGGTCTGTCTTATAAATAAATGGATGTACTAAAGACAGCAGGGGCTAACCTCCTCAACAGTCAGGACAGAACAAGTTATGACATTGAGAGCAGGGCAGGAACTGGCTTTTCCATTTCATGGGAAATTCTTAGATTTTGAACTTTTTTCTGTTCCAACATGGAATGAAAAGAAAAACCAAAATGCAATTCTGGGGAAAAAAAAAAATCATGTAAACTGAAACATTTCACTTGGATAAAATCAAAATGTTTCATTCCAAGATTTACTTTTTAAATTGTATATTACATAATGTAAAATTTTTAAATAGTGAAATGAAAAATCCTTTCAAACTGGGAAATTGAAATGTTCCATTCCAAAAAGGTCATTATCAGAATGCTCCATTCCATATTTTTTTCCTAAATGAGATTTTGTCAAAGCTGACATACTTCCGCAACGCATTTTCCTTTCGACCAGTCGGCCTTTGCTGACAGAACAATGTTCCACTGGAAAATTTCTGGTCCAGAAAATGACATCTGTGTTACTATTATTATCATCATCATCATCATTATCTCTCGGGTAACAAGAAATCCAGTGCTCACCAGCGATAATATCAGCCTCATCCGTTAACTGGGTACTGAACAGGGTCACTCTGTTAGCTTTATGCTCCTTCAGTAGGCTCCATACATGGTATCTGGAACTGAGATCCAATCCAGCAGTTGGCTCATCTAATATCAAAACCTGCCAGGAGGAAATAACAAAACATTCCATTCCAGCCACATGAAAGACTCTGTGACCAGGACACAGATTCTGATGTTTAGGATGGCACATTTAGTGGAGTGTTTAGGATTTTAATGGGACTGAAGCATCTAAATCCAACACTTCCTGCGGAAAACATTATATTCAAAGGAAAGAGAATTAAATCGATAGATACAGCTCTATTTACACAGATGCTAAGTGCTCTCATCTAGCGTGACCAGACAGCAAATGTGAAAAATCAGGACAGGGGGTGGGGTCAATAGGAGCCTATATAAGAAAATGACCCAAAAATCGGGACTGTCCCTACACAATTAGCACATCTGGTCACCCTACCCTCATCTCCCATTGGGTGCATTCTTCCTGGGTAAGCAAGAGATCCTGGCCCATGCAGTCATGGTTCCCTCTTCAGGGCCTAGGCATGAAATGGCCACCAGTATCTCTGGATCAGAAGAGGCAGCATGCATACCTTAATACCCTTGACTGGTCCCCTAGATTCGACTGAGGCTCTGAACCCCACAACACTGCCCTGGTGCGGGGTTCAGCTTGCACTGGTCACAGTCTGCCTGCACTGAAACTGAAATTGCATTTGAGGTCCGAGCCACGGCTACAGTGAGAGTCACAGAGAAAGGCTTAACATGCCTGCACCTATTCCTGAATGCTGTCCTACATTGAGTGTGTACAGGCTTGGCTAGCACAACTGGCTAGGCCAGGGCAAAGATGACTCTCAGTGGCCTATGGCGTAGCACCTTCTGGAGAGACCAGAAGCCTCACCAATGTGTACAGGGCATGGCACAATGAGTGTTTGGTACCGTGATGGGGTGTCCACCACCCACACAGGACTGGAAGGGGTTCAGGTAGCTAGGTAGGCCTATTAACTCCACAGGCTGCACCTGGCGGAAGAGTCAGGGAGCAGGGAATTGGTCGCAAGCAGGTTCGGCTGGGCAGGAACAGGTGGACCCTATAAAGGCAGGAGGCTGGCAAAGATAGATGCTGCTGCTGGGAAAGGGCAGTCACTCCCTGGGAAGAGGAAGGAGGGTTTGGGGCTAGTACCCAGAGCAAGGAGGGGTAGGAAGCAGCCCGCTGAAGGAGAAGTGAGGACTGGGAGAAGAAAGCCCAGAACTGCTGGGTTGAGGGTCCCTGGACTGGAAGCCCAAGTAAAGGATAGGCCCAGGTTCCCCTCCCAGCCAGGGCGTGGCATAGACCGGCGGAGCAGTGAATGGGAAGACTGCCTGGGTCATTGTGGGAGTGACAGAGAATTGAAGGACTGTACCCCAAGAGTGGGAAACGTTGAGTAACCTAGCTGGAGGGCTGAGTCACAAAGAGGGTGCTGCAGGATTCCGGGAATATGAGAGGCGCTGCAGAGACAGTGTCACAGCATGCAAAGGGGTGACGACTCAAGAGCGAATCCCCGGAGCGACCAAGAGATGGCGCCAGATTAGCAACCTGTGACAGGCACATAGACAGAGATGGCCTGTGACCAGGTTCCAATGCCTTGCATAAGACAATACACATAACAAATGGATAATAAATAGCATAATGAAAAGCACAGCTCTTCAAAGTAAGTCAGCAGCTTCGGGCTACTTTCCCCAGCCTGTCTGCCTTCTTCTCAGCAGGGTGTCCTACCAACAGGTTGATGTTAATCTTACCTGCGGGTCTCCTAAAAGGGCAATTCCAAGGGTCAGCTTTCTTTTCTGTCCACCGCTTAAGTTGCTAGCTTGGCAGTCCTGGATGTCTTTTATTTTCAACATAGTCAAAACATTTTGGACCTAGGGAACAGAGAACATCCTGGTTTCAAGCTAGTCAGTTAAGATTTTCCTCAGAGCTATTTGTTGTATCCCAAAGAGCACATGGGACGCAGCAGCAGCACAGGAACTGGGTTACAAAAAATGACTGGGTGTCAATAATTGACTATGAAACCAGAGTTACACCCCAAAACGCTTGCTGAGCTCCATGCAGTCATTCTGGGATACAATTTCCAGTGTGGCCAATTCTTGAGATTGTATTGCAGGTCTCACAATATGCGGTGTTTTGTCTTAAAGGCCCAGCTGGTGAAATCCAATTTTTTCACGAGAATCTCAGCTTCCTCCCTCCCTCCCCCCCAAAAAGTAAAGCAAAATTAAAGAACCCAATATTTATTATTATTTTAAAAATCTGATGACTTTTAAGCCAATCCCATCATTTTGCGTGTGTGTGGGTTCTGATGTGTTTTTGAACATGTCGGGCTGGCAGTATTGGGTATAATTGCTAAATAATGGCACATCCAGAAGTGGTATCTTAGGGAACTTTGTAAGAAAATAGCCATTCCTATGTGAAAAGATACAGGTACAGTGTATAGTCATTCTGTGTCCCCTGGGTAGCCCCATACCATTGGAGCCTGCTGAGCCTGACATTGCTGTGGGTTTTTTGTCGGGGGGGGGGGGGGGGTTCAGTCCCCGCAGGGGTTTCATAGTCCCAGCTGGAAATGCTGCCTTGCACTGAAGCAGCCATGGGGAGCAGAATTAACATTTAAAAGGGGCTGGGGTACTCCCATGGGAGGCAGAGTGAGGGGTCTGCTGACAAGAGACCACGGCTGAGAGCTCCGAGACACAAAAGTGGCCTTGTCTACAAGGTTAGTTTGGATTTTTATTGTTGGTTTGAAGTTTACACACAGCTGAGCAGTAGGAATGGAACAGGGCCAAGAACTTTGCTGGCTGGTGTTACTTTGGTTTAAATAGAACTTCGTGAATAAAAGTTTTATTTTCATTATCTTCATAAATGATGTGGATAATGGCATGGAGAGTAGTATAAAGTTTGCGGCTGATACCAAGCTGGGACGGGTTGCAAGTGCTTTGAAGAGCGGGATTAGAATTCCAAATGATCTTGACAATCTGCAAATATGGTTGTGGAATCTCCCTCACTGCAGTTTTTTTAAGAACAGGCTAGGCAAACACTTGTCTGGCATGATCTAGATAATATTTAGCCCTGGCTCAGTGCCTTCCAGGTCCATTCCAGTTTTACATTTCTACGATTCTGTGATTAGCAGGGACTGCTTGTGAACAATCTCCACAGTTGCTCGATCCCCGGCCCCACCTAATGCATGGATTCTTGCCTTACTCATTGGCCTGAATGTGCTTCCTATTAAAGTCATGTTAACTGTAGGGCAGCATGTTCTAGTGTAGAGGCCATGTGGATCTGTAGTATGATGAGTGGAACTGGAGAAAGGAGGTCAGGTTTTAAGAGGGACCTAGTTTGGTGGGACACGAAGGACTCTGCAAAGTGCCAAGTCAGGTATCGTTAATGACACAGGGTCCTCAGTTAGAGTAAAAGGCTGGGAGTTCAGAGACCTGGATTTTATTCCTGGTTCTGCTATTGGTTTTTATTGCAGGGCAAATCACAGCTCGCTGCCTCAGTTTCCTCAACTGCAAAATTGCTGGGTATGGCAATACTCACTAAGCTCTGTAAAGTACTCACATGAAAGTGCTATAGAAATGCAGCTTCATTATTATTGTTAATCTTTGTCACGACCATGAAACAACTCTAATTAATGAAAAACTGAACACGTGTGGCTATTAGAAACTTCCACCACCATTGAGGAATTTATAGCTTGAGATTGTTTCAATTCGCTAACATGACACATGTTCATGTAACGCTCAATGCAATTTTTCATTTGGTCTTATTTAACAAACAGATGCACAGCAACAACAAAGATTTATTTTGTAAACAAAACCAGTTATATAGGACACAGAAAACCTTCTTTGAAACTCATTGTAGAATTATCCTGGGGTTTAAATTTGCTGTGGGAAGTTCATGGACACATGAACAAAATGTTCAATGATTTCACTAACTAGTTTCCTGCTGGCTATTGTAGCTAAACCAAATACGCAAACAGTTACTGTTTGTTTACTGCTGAAAGCCAAACAATATAGTTTGAATCTTTGGACTGTATGTGCCTGGCCAACGACTGTAACAGAGTCAATAGAAAAGGGAACATCTGGTAGTGGAGTAATCAGTCTCAGAGCTGTTTCATAAGCTGGAAGTATGTGGATTGCACAATGAGAGAAATTTGGATTTCCAGGTCCCCCCACACTCTCAAATAATCACCCAATTGCCTCTAAAATATGGGTGGTACAGATATCTGCTCTGAATGCCTAACCAACTTCCCTGAAAGAATCATCTTTGATTTTGATCCATGAAAGCAGAATGTAAAAGACCCCTGCCTGGAAGACCTAAAACATGATGGCTGGATGGTGTCAGACATTTGTCCCTCACAGGCATCACCATAAAGCACCAGACTTGGCTCAGAAGGGCCATCCTTAGGCCTACGCAGCACGGCATAGGGCACCCGAAAATTTGAGGCACCCCGAAATCTTAGTGTCCACCTCCCACCTCTTCCTATCCCTGTTCTGATCCTTCCTGCAGACTCTCACCACAGCTGGGTGGGGATCTAGTACTTAAAAGTGAAAAACCCTTCCAGCCTGCCAGACCTATTAGCACAACATTGAAACTGTTAAAGAGCCATTCAAGTGGTAATGAAGCCATTTAACAGGCATTTGCCAACCCCAGGTATATACCGTCAGTTTCTGAATTTACTGACAAAAACGGTTGTGCGTTACTGTAATAAAAAAATATTTACTCAGAACATGTTAGTCTACAGGTCCGTAGTTTAAAATTTGCTTTAAGAATATTTCATTAGTGTGTTGCTGAAGATTATAAAAATCACAGCTCTAAAAAATCCTTGCATAGATTTTTAGATGCACAATCTGAGTATTCATCTTTAGCCTTAAATGCTTGGCTCTCCAGACATATGTTTTTTTAAATAAATCCTTCAAAAAACCACGCTTATCTAAAATAAACACGTGAGCCCGGGCTGCCGTCAGGCACAGGGGCACAAGTTTAATAATACTGCCTAGAGCCCCATAAATCCTCAGGATGGCCCTGTGGCTCAGGAAAGAACATAATGGAGGTGCATAATGCATTTGGTAGCCTCCATGCTCTCCAGACAACATGCAAACTAACGTAATAAAACTTTCCAGGATACGTCTACATTGCAAAAGGAACCCCACAGCACCAAGTCTTAGATCCTGGGTCAATTGACTCAGGTGCGCAGGGCTTAGGCTGCAGGGCTCAAAATAACTGCTAGGGCTGGAGCCTGGGCTCCAAGATCCTCCTCCGTCATTGGGTTTCAGAGCCTGGGAACATCGACACTGCTATTTTTAGCCCTGCAGCCAGAGCCCTGCAAGGCCAAGTCAACTGACTGGGGCTTTGAGGCTTGGTACCGCGGGTTTTTCTTTGAAGTGTAGACATACCCCATGTGTCTTTTGGTCCCTGAGAATAACCCTACATTTACAAATAATGTACTCCTGCCTTGAAAAAAATAAAAAGAAAAAAAAAGGCATTTTATCCCCACAGTAGAAATGAAAGAGAACATTTGAAAGGTCACACTAATAAATTACTTTTATTAGCAATGGGAAGGATGTAATATGATCATAGAATATCAGGGTTGGAATGGACCTCAGGAGGTCATCTAGTCCAAAGCAGGACCAATCCCCAGACAGATTTTTACCCCAGTTCCCTAAATGGCCCCCTCAAGGATTGAACTCACAACCCTGGATTTAGCAGGCCAAGGCTCAAACCCCTGAGCTATCCCTCCCCCACATATCCTCTCAGTCAGGGGTGCCAGAACTGGGTGGGCAGGGGGGCAATGGCCCTCCCACTTTTTAACATGGATGTACTTTGGGAGGCAGGGGGCTGTGTTGCCCCCACTATCCCCAAACTGCAAGCCTTGGGTTGTATGGAGCAGCACCGGCAGGGGCTATGCTTCGCAAAGGGGGAGCTGATGAGGTGACCGGCTCCTCCACAATGAAGCACAGCCCCTGCCCATGGTGCCAGCCTCATCCCAGTGGGGGGGACCGAGGTGGGCCTTAGCCTCCCCATCACCATGAGGTCCAGCCCCTCTCTGTGGCCCTGCCCTTGCTCCTCTTCTGGGCTGTGGTAAGAGCCGCCCAGGGAGCCCAGAACCCTCCACCTGCCCTGGGCGGTGGGCCCTAGGGTGTGCGGATGTGCCCCAGGGGGTGTGGATGTGGACCAGAGGCTACCAGCAGGAACCCCAGCCCCCTGTCCACGGCAGGTGGAGGGTCTGGGATTCCCCGCAGCAGCTTCGGCTCCCTTGGTAGCTTTTACCACTGCTGGGCTCCGGCTTCTAGCTTGGCCGGGGGATAGGGCCTTGGGGGGAAGAGAAGGAGCAGGGGTGGGGCCATGGAGAGCGGAAGGGCCTCGTGGGTTCCCCACCCCCCACTACTACCAAGCTTCCAGGACTCCTGCTCAGAGTTACTACCTGAGCTTTCAGATCCTTTTGGATAAATGTACAAACCTGGCCTCTTACCTTGTGCTGGCAGCCCTGGGGAGATAGGATGGACTAGTAGCTATGGCACTGGACTGGAAGTGCCACCACCTACTATGTAAACTTAGGCAAGTCACTTCACCTCACTGTGTCCCCTCCCAACTTGTCTCTGTCTTGTCTATTTAGATTGTAAGCTCTCTGGGACAGGGTCAAGGTTGTCCTCAATAGCACAATGGGGCCCCGATCTCGCTTACAGGATCACTTACAGATACTAATGCAAACCAATAATAATTTGCTAGAACAAATGGAATTTGTGAGTACTGTGCCAATGCTATTTGTATGTGTAAATGGGTCATTTGGACACTTCTATGATTACACTTATAAAATGGTGCATACAAAGTTAGAGACCAGTGTGAAAATTTGGTCCTTTAAGTCTAGTCAAAGGCAAGGTTTCTCACCAGTCATCTTCCATATGAAACATACTTACCTCTTGTTCAACCTCTTTTAGCCGAATCCCTTTGATTTTAGCAAAAATCCTTAGATTTTCTTTCACTGTTAAAACTTCAAACTGAATGTTAAATTGTGGGCAAACTCCAATTATTTTCCTAATTTCTTCCAAGTCCTCCATTTCAGACACTTTGTATTTATAGATCATGGCAGAGCCTGCAAAGGTAAACATGAGGAACAGAAGCATAACATGCTGTTAGAATGCATGGTATGTCAGACATCGATGTTAAAATCTGAGCAAAAGTATCTACCCTTATAACCTGGATGAAAGAAAACTCTGGATATTTGCAATGTGTTGCTTCCACAGTAGATGTAACCCACTAGTGTGTATCCCACAAAAGCATTACTCTACTTTACCAGATGAAATTTTCTTCCGTGATCTTGTTTTAAGAAAATAAATAAATCGATTAAAATGTTACCAACATGAGAAATCATTTGCCAGGTGTGCCAGATTCGCAGACAGTGCAAACATTTTGCTTTCTTTTGATAATATAAGGCAGTGCGAAAATATACATACATACAAACGCTAAGCAATATCTTTTCAAACTTTAGGAAACAGATGAAATTTTGGTCGACTCTTATTTTATTCTAACTAATTCACCCATCCCCTGTTCTTCATCTGCTTGAAATAAGGGGAGTCTCTGGGACGGGAGGAGAGGAAATTGGGCTCAGTACATGGTATAGAAGCTTTTGTGCTTGGAGAAGGTAGAGGAGGACAAGTTAGCAGGGTGTGGAAACATAAGAACATAAAACCGGCCATACTGGGCCAGACCAAAGGTCCATCTAGCCCAGTATCCGGTCTTCCAACAATGGCCAGTGCCAGGTGCCTCAGAGGGAATGAACAGAACAGGGAATCATCAAGGGATCCATCCTGTCACCCAATCCCAGCTTCTGGCAAACAGAGGCTAGGGACACCACACCTGCCCATCCTGGCTAATAGCCACTGGTGGACCCTTCACAACATCCTCTGGCAAAGAGTTCCACAGGTTGACTGTGCGTTGTGTGAAGAAATACTTCCTTTTGTTTCTTTTAAACCTGCTGCCTATTGATTTAATTTGGTGACTCCTAGTTCTTATGTTATGAGAAGGAGTAAATAACGCTTCCTTATTTACTTTCTCCACACCAGTCATGATTTTATAGGTCCCAATTCCAACCCCTGGGGGACACCACTATTTACCTCTCTCCATTCTGAAAACTGAATATTTATTCCTACCCTTTGTTTCCTATCTTTTAACCAGTTGTTACCAATCTATGAGAGGGCCTTCCCTCTTATCCCGTAACAGCTTACTTTGCTTAAGAGCCCTTGGTGACATACCTTGTCAAAGGCTTTCTGAAAATCTCAGTATATTATATCCACTGGATCCCGCTTGTCCACATGCTTGTTGACCCCCCTCAAAGAATTCTAGTAGATTGGTGAGGCATGATTTCCCTTTACAAAACTGTGTTGACTCTTCTCCAACAAATTATGTTCATCTATGTGTCCGACAATTGTGTTCTTTACTATAGTTTCAACTAGTTTGCCTGATACTGAAGTCAGGCTTACCGGCCTGTAATTGTCAGGATCACCTCTGGAGCCCTTTTTAAAAATTGGCGTCACATTAGCTCTCCTCCAGTCATTTGGTACAGAACCTGATTTTAATGATAGGTTACAGATTCCAGTTAGTAGTTCTGCAATTTCATATTTGAGTTCCTTCAGAACTCTTGGGTGAATACCATCTTGTCCTGGTGACTTATTACTGTTTAGTTTATCAATTTGTTCCAATACCTCCTCTAATGACACCTCAATCTGGGACATCACACTCCCTTCCCTGCTATGAATATGTAGGAGTATAGGAATTGTCCTACCATATTAGATCAGTGGTCTATCTACTGTAATGTTCTATCTCTGACAGCAGCCAGTATCAGGTGCTTCAGAGGAAGGTTCAAGGAGCTCCTTAGTGAAGTGACATTCATTTCCAGCTCATTGACAGCACATGGGCATTCCCATCTACTCATAATCACACATTTCTATTGTGCCTTCCCGCATGTAACCATAAACTGTTCATTCCTTCAGAGACCCAGAAGGTGTGTGTAGGTGCGAGAAAAAAAATCACACATTGGTAACCTTCCCTTCAGCTTGACATTAGATAATTTTACCTTCTGAAGGTGGGCAAAGTCCACTAAGGATGTTCAGTAGCGTACTTTTCCCAGCTCCACTGTGACCAAGTAATGCAGTGATCTGGCCTTCATAGACATTAAGAAACAAACCTAATATAAAAAAATGGTATTGGTGAGAAGGTAAAGCAAAGGAAGTTTAAACCAGAGAAGGGCTATGAATTAGGATTAAAAATTCCCCAAGCTTCAGCTACTACAGGTAACTGGAAAAAGAACAGGAGTACTTGTGGCACCTTAGAGACTAACAAATTTATTTGAGCATAAGCTTTCGTGGGCTAAAACCCACTTCATCGGATGCCCACAAAAGCTTATGCTCAAATAAATTTGTTAGTCTCTAAGGTGCCACAAGTACTCCTGTTCTTTTTGTGGATACAGACTAACCCGACTGTTACTCTGATGCAGGTAACTGGGTAATTGATCTAGCTAATATTATCACACTAGACATCGGCAAAGTTGCTTAAGCTGAAGCACGTCTAATGTAAACAGGAGTGAGCTGCTCAGGGATTTCGGCATGAGGGGTCTTGATTTGGAAACTTCCCCACCCTGGCATGCCAGAGCTAGGACTTGTTAACCTTTTCCATTATACTGGAGAGCCCACCGTTTTTTTTCACCCTTCTGAGGAGAGCTTGGGGGGAGGGTGTGTGTGTGGATGTTGACGGGCTTCCTGTATATTATTTTGAGGGTTCAGATTTGTGGGATAAGTGCCCAGAGAATGGAATGGGCTAAATAATACCCACAACTAACTGGGTACCTGGGCCCCAAAAGTTCCTTTTTCATGTTAATTATTAATAGCTATCAAAGTCCTGGTTGAATCATTTTTTGTATTTATAAATGGTGTCCATCACCTTGGTATCTAGGTGCCTCACAGGGACTAAAAATACCCATGGGATGGCATGGGATTAATGGACACATGGTAGCTTGGTGCTTGGATAAAATACCCACAGGTACCTTCACTTTCAGAGGCTTCCCTCCTTACCTCTTAAAGCGTTCACTATCTTGTCCTTATCTTTATACGTTTTTTTAATATTGTTGATACTGAAAAAGAAGCAAACAGGTTTGAATTAACATTGGAATCGAAGGGCTAGGCTCTTCCTAAAACTCTGCTCCTAGGTTGGGCTAATGGTAGGCAGGTACTGTAGGGGGTTCCTAGAGTAGTCTTCTACTTCTCAGCACAGACCTCCTGGAGAAACAGGTCCAGGGTACTTTATGGGGAAGATTAAATAGAAATCCAAGTCTTTACATTTCTCTAATAATTGGACTCCGATAAGCTTTAACACGATAGAAACCAAACAAACACGCTCCAGGGCCCATACCTGATGGCTTCTTTCCCACGAAATTCTGGAGGCACTTGCTCAACATGATCATTAAAGACCTGGTCACTGTATTCTTCATGGTCTAGGATGTCATTGTTGACACAATTTTTTCTTTTTTTAAACCAATAAGATGGCTTCAGGAAGAACAAACGGGAATGGTGCATCCCATATTTATCTAATTATTAAACCAAAATAAAATGGAACGTTTTATTCAGTGAAATATTGTGATAAAGCTTCCGCGGGGCGGGGGGAAGGGAGAGAGGGAGAGGGGGGCATTTTCTAAGGTCCCAATGGCAGTTTTGCACCACTGAACTCAAAAGAGAATTAGGCACCAAATTGCCATTTGTGCCATCACCATAGCAAATGGTACCATTCTAGCAACGTCAACAAGCCAGGGCTAGAGATGGAACATGGAATGAATAATCTGTCATCCCTACAGGTAGCCCTTCTGGAAGATTATCGAAGCCCCTTGGCAAGGCAAGGAAGAGGAACTTGCATTAACGCTGCCGTGCTGTGTTAGTTTTGTGGGAGAGGACTTTGTCCCAAGAGCTGTCATTCTCCTGTGGGTTAAATGTGCTTAGAAAACAGTAAATCAATCAATCTGAGCTTGAGCAGAATGGGAAAATAGATGCTGGATATAATAACAACACCTAACTGTTATATAGCAATTTCTATCAATAGATCTCTAAGCAATTTACAAAAGAGGCAAGTACAATTATCCCCATTTTACAGATGGGAGGCACAGATAGGTAAATGACTTGCCCCAGGTCACCCAGCCAGCCAATGGCTGGGATGGAAACAGAACCCAGGTATCCCTGTGAGTCCCAGTCCAGTAGGCCACAATCCAGTCAAACCATGTTAGTTACAGAAGATAGTTCAAGAGAAAGGGAAAGCAATTAAACCATTTAAATTAATTTAAATTGCAATCAGACTCATACTTACCAGGCAAAACTTTGTCAAAGTAGATGGCTAGCATCAAATAGAGAAGAGCATCAAAAGCCAACAGGAAAAAAACTGCCAACATTGGGAAGGAGTCTTCCAAAAAGTCAGAAAAATCCACCCCTTTCACAGCGTCTTCTAAATGTACAATCTGAAATAATGCAGACATTTACAGGGGAAAGAATACGAACGGATGGTAGAGCAGTTGGCTATGTAGAAGAAGCCTGTGGGGAAGTACAATAAGGGGTTGCTTAATTGTGTGGGTTGGATGGAATAGAGAGGATAAGGGCAAATAGGGATAAGAACCAAAGGGTAAGCACAACAATTAAATTATTCAGGGCCACGAAGGCCAGAAAATGTTGAAATTTTACATGGAAGGTGAGGTGAAGCCAATGAGCTTGAGGTTCTATTACTGGATTTGAAGGACTCAAACCCTTTCACCAGGAAATGGGTGTTGTCATCAACTTTCCTTCACTGACTGCATTTCTGAAAGTCTTAACAGATAAAATTTTCATCCTTTCCTAAATGAATGATGCATGAGGAGGAAATTATTCTGTATCATACCCGCACAAATCCAGCCGTAAAAGCAAAAGGACTGAAGAGACCTAAAGCCCATTCCAAAGGCTCAGGAACATGATTATACAATACAGCAAGGCCAAGACTTCCAAAGGACAGGATGAAGAGGAAGCCAACTATACCAGTGAGCTTAGGTTTCTTCAACAAAGAACTTAGTAAGAAAGCAAGTGACATCTGAAAGAGACCAAGGGTTTATTAGCACCAGTTTCTCAGAGAATCACAATATCGTCATATAGCACTACAGTTGTAAGACTGTTGGTGTTGCATTACTCCTATAGCCCCTCGTGACAAGGTGCTTAGAAGAATGGGCCAACATAAAAGAGAGTTATTGAAACTAATGTTTTACATCTATGAGAACTTTATTGAACAACTGTAGGAAAAGCTACAATTATGAGGTAACAACCAGCTCTGGGGGATGTTTTAAAGGCCTTATCTTATGTCAGGGTTGCCCTGACTCTGAAAGTTTCCGAATTTGGAAGTATCCTGCCCTGTTCATTAATTGACCGGTATTTTTAGTCTGAAGAACCAATGAACTTTTTCAGGTGCAAACCATCAGGGATAGAAATGACTGAACCAACATTTGTTTTAAGGTGATTGGCTGGCTGCCTTGTCTGAAGCAGAGCTTTAATGATCTTGGTCATCAGTTGGCCCAGGTATCCTTCAATGGCTTGATAGCTTGAGTCTATCTAACATACAAAGGCCAAACAGCTTCCAGACATTACACTTGGATTAGCATCTGTGTATGGGTCTGAACTTGGCTGAAGACCTTTAAACCACTTTTTGTTTAACTGGATCATGAAAATAAACCTAAAATCCAAGAGACCATAGCAAAGAAGCTAATACTGCTGTACAGAATTCTCCTTAGCATTACTTAGTGTAGGTAAATGAAGTCTATTTGAGTGGAGAGATCCCAAACCAGAGGATCTCAATCATTCTCTGGACTGCGGAAGTAAATTCCTGTCTGCTTTGGTCTTGGCTAAGCTCGCACTGAATTGTGTGAGGAATGTAGTCTGCAGCTGAAAATGAATTGAGAAAATGAACTGAGCCCAGCAAGTTTTGTCCTGGAGTGGACTAAAAATCTGACTCTATTTCGGATCTGTATGAAAGCTGTCTGAATCCTCCAGGTCAATAACACACTTCTCTCCCCCGCAGCTCAAAAAGTTTCGTTTGTGGCAATACCAAGGATCCTTAAATCCAGACTTATTATAAGTCCAGAGATGGAAACAGCTATGCTGCCTCTGAAAAATAAAACTTACCAAAGAGATGCCATAGAGATAAAAGAGGAAGAACATCACAGAATGGCTGCTGTGGTATATAAATTCATCAGATTTCATGATAAGTGTCAGTAGAATTGCCACAATTAAAATATAGCCTGCATACAGCAAACCCCAGGAGAACCTAAAATCAAAAGACATGGTATTACTTTTCTGGTTTATGTATGGATGTGAGGTCATGCAGTCATCTGTTAAAAAGGGGGGTGGGGGAAGAGAAGCCTGTACTTTGATACAATCATTGACATTTGTTTGACAAAACATGTCACCATAATGTTTTATAGAGATACTGCCAACTTCTCGTCATTCGCTTACAATTTAGGTTTTAATAAAAAGGGGAGTTTCATGCCATGATAGAAATAGACATATTTGTATGCAATTAAAAATAAATAAATGACTTATGTTTCCCTTAGATGTTCCCATGCAGTGTTAGAAAAACAATCACCACACTGAGATAGCGTATGAGAATCAAAACACGAAACTGGCAAACACCACTGAAATATACCTGTCTCATTTCATTATGCAAGCTGAATAAAAGGCAAAAAGGACCGAGAGAAAATAAAAAGAAATTTTGATTTTGTAAAAAATGCTTTCAGTCTTAATGATCTCCTTTGTTATATTAGTAACATAGGTAAGGGATTTTTTTAAAAAAATCTGAACTTGGATCTTTTGACTGCAATTGTCCCTCAAAAAAAATCACATATACACACAATCACCAGAAAAGGGAGATTTTCAAAATAAAAGCTGTACTGAGGAAAAGAATGAACCATACATGACAAAAGTTAATTATATGGCTTAATGCATGACAGGAAGTGCTCAGATACTATAGCGATTAAAGTGATAAAAGAACCTACATAGAAAGTGCAACACTGTTGACAGATGATACATAAATAGTAACTAAGTGTTATATTAAAGATTGTGAAGCGGTTTGAGATCTACTAATGAAAAATGCTATATATTTGTTCTCAAAACACCTATGTGAGGTAGAGCAGTGCAGTTATCCCCATTTCACAGATGGGGAAATGAGGCACAGAGGCTACACAGCTTAAGCAAGGTCATACAGTCTGCGGTGGAGTAGAGAATCGAACCCATGTTTCCCCAAGTCGTAGGCTATTGCCATAGCCGTATACCAGTCTCAGATGGACAACTCATAAACACAAAGAACTGATTTTTAAATGTGGTAAGAGACAGTGCAGACTTCAACCCCCAAGAATATGGGCATTATATGATCTCTAGTTTGCCCGTCAGATGGGGAGAACATAAAACATACATCTTGAAAGGACATGAATCAGCGTGCATCCATCAGCTTCCATCATCCTCTGTTTACCGACAAGAGTTTTAGCTGAGATAATGATAGGAAGATTTTAAAACAGGGAAGATATCCTGGGCAAAATGTTCATTCTGATTGTGGCTATTCTTCCTGACCAAGAAGTTTCCACATTTCTCCCATGACTTACAGGGTAAAAAACTGGCTCCATTGAAGTCAATGTATTTCAGATTTACCTTCATTTCTTTTAAAGCTGGATACTTTCCCGTAAACATGCATTTATTTTAGACAGTAATTTAAAAATTGTTGCATAATATTTCTCTAAGCAAAGAGTGTGAGGTTCATTTTCCTAATGGCTACTCTTCCATTTCTGGGTTTTGTACAGTAAAGATTTATCAAATTGCTCATGCTTCCTAAACAAACGTCTATAAAAATATAACCAGGCACTTATGGAAGGGCCAGGGACAGAAGGGTGAGAGTGAAAATTTGCTGGAGGCTCAGACTTGAGCACAAATCACCATCTTCATGTTGGGATTTAGGACGGGGTTTGACACCAACTTGGCACAAGTCTTTAGATACTCCTTCCCAGGCTGTTTTTCAAATAGTAATCTCAAAATTACACAAGGAGCAGCTATATACTATATTTCCTCAGAACTCCTGTCCTGATCTGGGGTCCCTGTGTGTCCCTGTATTGCTCACTCTTTTCTGAGTAAGGCCCTATTTAAATTGCAGGATGGTCTTCAAATAATTGCAGATGGGTTGCTGACAAGACTTGGAAAACAGCGGAAAGGTAATAACATAATTTGCAAAAGCCAGAGTAGTCCTATTTGTTCAAGAAAAAATTGCTGGAACAATACAAACACTCCAGTGTTATGTCATGCCTGCTAATTATTTTTGATACCCAGACATTTTGCTGCAACTATATTACATTAATTATAAAAAAAAGGTGACCGGTACCATATAAAATTCAGCAGACAAAAAGTCTTAACACTACTGCTATAGAAATCGAGTCCAGTCACTTTAGCCTTTTACGTTTTACAGGCATTGAATGTTAGTGCAGTACTATTTGCATACTCAAAATGTAGGCAAAACTGTGGACTGTGCAAAGTTAGCTAATTAAAATCCAAATGGTGGTGGAAGCCTAATATTGCAGGATCTGAAATTTCTGCAATATTGCAAATGATGTAGGACCTTACTCATGGGCATAACCCATCCTTCCTATAAGGTGCCGAGTCTAAATACTATGGTGAGTGTGTGTATAATTAGCTCCCAGCTGGGAGTGTCTAACTGAACAGGCACTGAACCCTGGCTGGAAATTACCAGGCCATTGTCTAGCTCAGTAGGGTCTCCTCCAAGGGACACTACTGGGTTAGGGACAGTAATGCCTCAGATATCCCACAAGGGGGCACTGAAAGATCCATACACCCCATCACAGAGCGGTACCACAAGTTCCACTCAGTAACAAAACAAAATCAGCCTGCACTGTGTTGACTATAATGGACACACATTGACTTCAATGACCAAGTTAGAACACATTGAAATGTTTTGAATCCTGAACATTTGAATGTAGGGAAAATGCGAGGGGCTTGGGGGATGGAGAAGAGGAGGAAAGAGTCCCTGTATTTTCTTTTTGGACCCATTCTAATGGAATTCCTCTGAAAGACAGATTGGTCCCTTGTCTTTGTAGTTAAGGCTCAATTCCACATTATGATCTGTGGAAGGACTGCTATGCCTGCACCGATTACAATGCAAGATCTACCACTTTCACATAAAGCAGAGAAAAACAAGCAGTCATTCAGCTATGTCATGACAAACCAAAGGCTCTCAATTTGATTTGGCTACTTCCATTGACTCTCATACATTGTGCAACTGGCTGGTAATTCTGAGGCACTGCTTATATTTAGCAGCTTCCTTTGGCGACATGGATTACAACTGGACTTAATTTACCGTCTCAGGTTTTGCAAATGGAGAGGCCACATCTTGCTCACCCAGCAGAATTTCCCAGCTTCTTACAGTACACGTTAAACACATGGCTGCATCGGTGAGATATTCATTCACCAGTTGATTTATCAGCCATACATAGTTAAGTGGGCATTTCACACACCAGAAGGCTAAATCCTGGAGCGCCATCATCTTCATCAGCTCCTTAAACTTCCTCCTTTCTTTTGCCACATTGAGTGACATGAAGTATATGAGTGGAGAGAAAGCCACTGCAGTGCAGACAACCAAAAAGTCATAGTTAATGCCTTCTGCAACACGAATGGGAGGTAGCCTCATCTGTACAGCAGTGACTGATCGCAGCTCTTCCATCACTGAGTGGTTTGATGCAATCTAAAATACAAAAGCAACCAATTAGATTCATTTGACAAGACCACAGATTATCACCAGCAAGAAAACCCCATGTTTCTTGCTGTTTTCCAAAGCGGCAAACATTTTCACTCTGGCCTCATGGCACAGGGTTGGCGGGCGTGGTGTGTTTGTGTGTTTGTGTGTGTGTTCATGCATACGCAAATGGCAGGCATTTTTTCCAAGTGTTAAACTCTCATTTTGACACAAGAGGAGCGACAGCCTATCGCTGGAGCACTGGTGGTAGCGTTGGGATATTTTTCTTGGAAGGGCGGCGTTCAGGGTGTTATTTCCAGCAGTGAGTTGCTTTAACATGGAGACAGTGTGGCCTGGTGGACAGACAGAACATTAGACTGTGATTCAGCCTGCTTGGTGAACTTGGGGAAGTCACTGCATCGCTCAGTTTCCTCATCTGTAAAATGGGGCTAGCGATAGTGACCTCCTCTGTAAAACGCTTTAAGATCTACTGGTGAAAAGTGCCGTATAAGAGCTAGGTATTATTATGAACATGGTGCCACACACAAAGATAGTTCAATTATGCCTTCCTCAGTGCAGCTACACTAGATTTGGAGAAGATGCCAGGGTGCCGTACTTTGGCTGCAAATGCTAGCATGCAGGAATGCAGTGGAGGGTGTCTTGCTCTGTTGCATGCCTTTGTGGAGCTGAGGCAGATTCATGGCCTCACACGCTGCATACTGGCAAGGGAGTGCAGGGCTGGGAGCAGGTGACACCCTTCCAACAGGTAGAGTAAGAGTCAATGTTGACTGTGCTCCACTGGAGACATGATGACTTCTACAGTCAGACAGTAACTGCTGGAAGGCAGTGGGGTCTGGAAGAACGTGTGCAGGTTTAGGAAACAGGCAATCATGAGTTTAAAATATGGCTATATCATCAAATCTCTATCTCCCTCAACAGTAAGGGGATAATGTTCCTCATGGGGGTGTTATAAGAATTATTTAATGTCTTGCACACTGGGTTTACAATGTAGAGTGCTAGATAAATACAATGACTATAACTACTGCAGCTGGTGTGCAAATGCAAGCACTTTCCACCAGCTCACCATAGTGCTCTAAGAAATTATCTGTTTATTTTAGGTATTTATAGGGAAGTGCTATTAATTCCATTTTACAGATGGGGAATTTAGTCACGGGGAGGCTAACTGAGTTGCCCAAGATTACATAGGAAGCTTGTGGCCCAGATGGGAATCACATTTGGTCTCCAGCGCTCCAAACTAGTTCATTAACCACTGGGCCCTCCTTCCCTTCACAGCATTTGTGCAATTCAGCGCTTGAACCAAATTATGGTAGACTTATGGGCACCCTATTTGGTGTGCTCAGTATTTTCACATGGATAGAAACAGAGAAATATAGGGCTGGAAGGAAACTCAGTAGGTTATCTAGTACATCCCCCCACGTTGAGAATGGATTCAATATATTTAGACCATCCCTGACAAGTGTTTATCTAACCTGTTCTTAAAAACCTCCAGTGACGTAGATTTCACAACCTCTCTTAGTAACCTATTCCATTACTTCACTATCCTTACAGTTAGAAAGTTTGTCCTATTATCTAACTTAAATCTCTCTTGCTGCAGTTTTTTAACCAGTTATTTACACACTTTAGAGTAATTTCATCTAGGCTACATTTCTCTGGTTTTCTTAGGCGAATGTCATGTGAGACTGGGTCAAAAGCCTTGCTAAAATCAAGATACATCATGTCTACTGCTTCTCCCTATCCACTAGGCCCGTAATGCTGTCAAAGAAGGAAAAGAGTTGCTTTGGCATGATTTGTTCTTGATAGATCCATGCCGGTTATTACTTATCACCCTATGATCCTCTTGATACTTACATACTGATTGTTTAATAATTAGTTCCAGTATCTTTCTAGGTATCAAAATGAGGCTGACTGGTCTATAATTCCATGGGTCCTATTTGTTCATCTTTTAAAGATAGGTACTATGTTTGCCTTTCTCCAGTCCTCTGGACCCTTACCTGCCCTCCATGAATTCTCAAAGATAATTGCTAGTGGTTCCGAGACTGCTTCAGTTAGTTCCTTATCATAGAATCATAGTATATCAGGGTTGGAAGGGACCTCAGGAGGTCATCTAGTCCAACCCCCTGCTCAAAGCAGGACCAATTCCCAACTAAATCATCCCAGCCAGGGCTTTGTCAAGCCGGGCCTTAAAAACCTCCAAGGAAGGAGATTCCACCACCTCCCTAGGTAACGCATTCCAGTGCTTCACCACCCTCCTAGTGAAATAGTGTTTCCTAATATCCAACCTAGACCTCCCCCACTGCAACTTGAGACCACTGCTCCTTGTTCTGTCATCTGCCACCACTGAGAACAGCCGAGCTCCATCCTCTTTGGAACCTCCCTTCAGGTAGTTGAAGGCTGCTATCAAATCCCCCCTCATTCTTCTCTTCTGGAGACTAAACAATCCCAGTTCCCTCAGCCTCTTCTCATAAGTCATGTGCTCCAGTCCCCTAATAATTTTTGTTGCCCTCCGCTGGACTCTTTCCAATTTTTCCACATCCTTCTTGTAGTGTGGGGCCCAAAACCTGAGAGTGAATTTCATCAAGGCCCGCTGATGTGAATACATCTAATTTCTCTAAAAAGCTCCATCTACATGTAAAGTATTTGGTCAGAGATTTTCTTTGGTTAGGTCTAATACTAATAATCTGGCTAAAATGAACTGACTTTCAAGCTCCCAACTCTACTTACTTGAATGATAGCCGCATCAATGCTTGCTTGCAGGGGAACAAATCCTGAAGTCCACTGTTGAGTAACAGCACAAGTGACGTCGCCATAAAACATTGAGCCAGAGCAGCTGTCTTTAGGAAAGATTAAAAAAAAAAAAGCAAAATAGTAGTGTGTGTGTGTGTGTGTGTGTGTGTGTGTGAGAGAGAGAGAGAGGGGGGGGGTGTTTCATGCCTCAGAGGATTAGCAATGGGAAGTGGAGCCTATCACCTGTAGGTCCCCCAATTAGGCTGTACTCTGTGGCTGAAATCCTGACCCTGCTGAAGTTAATGGCAAAAACTCCTATTGTCGTCGGTGGGTTTCACTGGATGTCAATAGTGGCTGAGAATCATTTCCATATCATGGGTGTTCAGTGGTCATTATGCAATGATTTGGGGGAGTCTTAGTGGGGACTGGGCTTGGGGGGGGTTACAGCTGCGCCGGAGGAGCTGCTGGTGTGGGGACGCCGGGCAGCCCCACGTCCCACTCCTTTCGCCGCTGCAGCTCCCGGGATATCAGGGCTGCCCTGCATGGCTGCTGTACAGACACCAGGCAGGAGGACTCAGGAGATGCAGCTGCATGGAAGGGCAGGGGGCGGGACCATACCACCGTACTTGCACCACTGGGGCTTACAGAACACTGGGCTTGTCAGGCAGTTCCTGATCAAAAATTTTCCAGGTGAATGTTTTTCAGCCAGAAAACGTCAATTTGTCAACGTCAACATTGTGGGGGGAAATGTGTCATTTCTGATGAAATTTCAGTCAGGAAGAAAATGCTTCAATAAGGTCCTTATTGATGTTTTATTTTGAAATGACTTCTTGTTTCTAAATATGTTATTTTATATTATTTTATTTGTATATATTTTATATTATGCCAATTACGATACTGATTTACCAAATCCAGAAGCAAACCTTTACTCGTTAGATCAATTACCAATCATCAAACCAATTACCAGTTAGAAGACCAATTTTCAATTATAACATCAATTATTTTCTTTTCTATTATAAATTTTAAAAAATTAAACTAATTCTGAAATAAAATAAAAAAATAAAATATTTTAAAAAGTTTAAACAAAAACAAAACATTTAAAATGAGCCAAAACAATTTCCCCCCCCACAAATTCTGTTTTGTGTGAAATTTTGAAATTTCAGCTTTTCATTCCAATTGAGAACATTTTTTTTTAAATATCAGAATTTTCCCTGGAACAGAATTCTGATTCCCAAACAGATCTATTCCTGAGTATACTGAGTGGGTGCCATTGGGTGCTGAAACTTTGACCAAGTTAGCTACTTCCGTGAATACCTGTGGCCGGAGTCACCCAACAATCTGTTCCAAATAGACAGATATCCCATATTCGAGAATCAATATTAGAAAATAGTTGTTTGAACACTAATTTTATTCCTACATACATTTTAATCTCATGTTCACCTTTATAATTTGTGATTAAATTGAAAGATTAAAATTCACAATTATTTGTGTTAAACTGGAAAAATCACCTGAATGATGATCCATATTGTCCCTTTGCAAATGGAATGAAGAATAAGCATGGGAAGCTAACTCATAAGAAAAAGCATCATTAAAGTTAACTTCTATTGTGTCATAGAAGGTCATATTAGTGTTCTCTTCTTCAGTGTTGTTTTCAAAAATATGTAGACCTGTGATATATAAGAAAAATAAATGCTTTACATCTATTGTCTACCAAAACATCAGACGACCGTCACTTTTCTGAGAAGCAAAATAAACCATTAAAACTAGGGAAGAACGGATTCATTTTGTCTAATGTTAAGTGCACTTCCAAATTGTGGGCTTGGAACTTTGACTTGAATGTTAAGACAGCATTTCATTCAAGAGAGAAGTGAAAAACAAATACGGAGCAACTACTAAAAACAGAAGCAGAGAGAGCCAGAGGGAAAAAATATAATGAAAAATGAATATCGAGATCCCTAGGCCAATGGAGTAAGTTAAAGCAGCCCCAAGGCAGCTCGTAAAAAAACCAGGCCAACAACAGTGCAGACTGGCAATCAGAACTGGAGGGCCATAACTGGCACCCGAGTGTCTCCCATATACTCTTTTCTGCACTGAGTGGCACATGGCCACAAGAGAGAATCTGCCCCATGATATTCATTAGCACCACACAGGTGGACTGGCACTCGTATCCTCTGGCATTAGAGATTAATATCTAACAAATATTCAGGACAAGCAAAATACACCTTTAGTAAAAAGTCTCATGAAACACAGAAAATGTAAAAAAACAACTGTGTAATAAAGTTAGGAGAGAACGTACCCTTCAAAAAGGAAACAGAAGCCATATGCTGCATTATTTGTTTGGTAGTATGCGTCACTGGTGTATACTGAATTCCAAATGTGTTAGCATTAAACTCATCTACACGCCCAAGGTCATCTGAAGGTGTTGCAGGGTATCGCCTATACCAACCACTAATAATATCCAGATACAATATGAAAGGTATCAGTAGTGAGAGGAGCAATTCCTAAGGAGAAAAAAATTTGAAGCAAATTAGAAGTTGGTAGCACATATGCAAATCACCTGACCAGCAACCATACTGCCCCATAGAAGGAGCTTATCCCATTGTAGGGTTTTGGCCTACGCTTTGGGAGAGCAGCTCCTGACTGAATGACCTTACATACTTGCATATTTGTTATGCAAAGTCCGCCCCTTGCCTGTGCTGTGAAGCATGCAGTCAAAGCTCAAGTGCCTTCATCCTGTCAAGAAGTGAGAGCATTTAGAATGGCAATTTCTGACTTTTCTCAAGCACTTTTGGAACAATTGAGGAGTGAGCATTGACCCATGCAGTTATACCTGATACACTCCCAGTCACAACCCCGGTTATCCAATTAGATTCCTTTTAATGATTGCCAAGGATATAACTTTTTATAACACTATGCTATTTTTCCAGCTTCTGTAGAGTAGAAATGACATACAGAGCCAGTCCTACACAGAGGGATGGGAGGTCAAAGGTTTGGGACCCCATCTCCACCAGAGACTGCATTTCAGGTTCTCTCAGTCTTCTACACTTTCTTGAGCATTAAATTCACAGACTTTTTTTTTTTTTTTTTTTTTTTTTGTAAGCAGAGAACAGCTACCTGGTAATGAAACAAGCCAAACGGTCAATGAAATGCAAAGAGCACCGAGAGCGTCAATAGCAACTGAAGAGTGAGAGCCGGCCTTTGCCTTCATGGCACTGGACCATGTCGCAGGTCATGCAGAGCTTCAGACCCAGATTGTCAAAGGTATTTAGGCACCTGACTCCCACTGAAAC
The DNA here is from genome assembly GCF_013100865.1 of Trachemys scripta elegans. NCBI lineage: Eukaryota > Metazoa > Chordata > Testudines > Emydidae > Trachemys > Trachemys scripta. The sequence continues at coordinate 29,318,390 of NC_048311.1, forward strand.
CAGTGGGAGCCAGATGCCTCAGTACCGTTGGGGATCTGGGCCTCAGTGTTTGAGCGGAGCACGAAGCTTCCTAGAAGTTCCCCGCAAGCGGCTGTAGCATAGCCATTGCACTACACATAAGGATGCTTGCTACAGATGGGAAGGTGGGGCTTTGTTCTGCCTCTGACCGGTTCTCTTTGGGTGGGGCAGTCTGGCTCCACGACTGCTGCCTGTTGTACAAGTTCTCCGGTGAAGACCAGCCCCAACCTCAGAACAAACCCCAGCTCTTCTGACTTGCCTGTAAACTCTGCTTTTTCTTCCTCCATTTCACCAATACATGCTTTAATAGCAGGGCCCCGGTTTGTTGACACACACTGATCTCTCGTGGACGTCTAGGAAGCATTTCTGGAATGGGGTGAGAGAGCGTGAGAGGGTTTTTTTTTCTATTGGTACAACTGAACGGAGCACTTTATGTGGTATGGGGGGGGAGGGGCAGGTCGTCTGTAATGGGTCTTTTGGAGCATCTGGATTTCATTTAATGAGTCTGTCATCCATATGTCTCATAAAGGGAAACTCATATCCCCTTTCCTCCTGGTGGCAGGCTTTAACTCATCTTATTTTCAGCTGTAATGCCAAACGCTTACATGAAACAAGACTACTTAGTGGATTGTCTTTTTTTTTTAAATGTATGTATGGGAGAGTCAGTACATTGATCTGCTATTTGCTGTTAAGGGCTTGAGAGCGATTATTGGGAATGTGCCCATCATTTATAATTAATATGGAGTAAAATTCATGATAAAGCGAAAACACACCCTCTATCTCTTTACATGAGTTAAATGCTTTAGAATTACTACCACCTTCCTTTAAGACAAACGCCCAGAGCAGATGGAAGATGCACACGTTGGGCTGAAAGCCTACTATGATGTGGCTGTAAGTTCCAATAAACCTTTGCATCATATAAGTGACTAGGACCCAGATCCTCAAAGGTATTTAGGTTCCTAACTTCCATTCATTTCCAATGGAGCCTAAATACCTTTCAAGATCTGGGTCTAGGGAACCCCCTAAGCTCATTTATCCAGGACAAAGGACATTAAAATGAATAACTGTAATACACATGAAACAGCGAGGATAGCTCTGTAAACATCTTCATTCGGGGTACCTATCTGCTCCGATCATCTAGCCATGTCAAAGAAATCAAAAGGCAACTAAAGTGAACCTAGCTAAGTTGTGTGTTGTGAATTTTCAGACTAGTTACGACTTATAAACAACTTAGTTTGTTTATAATATGAATCTCTCTCTCTCTCTCTAGCCTTAATAAAATCTTGCTTCCATTAGGCCAGTTGTGGCATTGGAATGTTGTTCTGGACCTGGGAAGAGGAAACCATCCTCATAAAACAAGGTATCTGAAAACTGACTCATCTTGGGTTCTTGGTGAAAAAGGAACATACTAAAGGGGACCTCTCACAGAAGAGGCTGTGGTTTTGGTGGACAGGCGGGAGGTACCTATCAGCCACAGGCAGGGGGTGTGGCTGACAAGGATGCTTGTCTGTTTTTATTAGGACCAGACCATGAGCGTAACACCAAGCACCTTTCACTTCCACTGAATTTAGCATACCTCAGAAGGTACTCAGCACTAGAGCTGGTTGGAAATTTGCACTGCCCCCCTCACCTCCCTAAAAAGTTTCAAGTTTGCAGTGAAAAATCAACATCAGCAATCTTAACGATGCACTATAGGCCCTCCTTGTGGCGAGCTGTGATGGTGCTTTGTGGGAATTCCTGGCCCAGGTGCATCATGGGAGATGTTAGTCCAGTTGGGGAACCCACTTCAGAGAGGAAAACGGGGACATGAGACACCCAAACTTCAACGCTCAGAAAGCACCACAGTGGCATATCCAAATTAAAATTTTTCGATATTTGAGAGTTTAACACAAAGTTGACCTTTTCTGCAGACTGCCGTTTGTGAAGTTTTTGTGGAAAAATTGTTGAGCTGAAAGTCTAATATTCCATCAAACAATAGTGTTGCTTGGCCTCACTCAACACTTCGAAGCACCACCAGCTGATCAGGGAAACCCAGCTTCCAGAATCAGAACGGAGTCCTGAGAGGAGCCATCTGCTAATGTCAGGCTCCCAGCAGAACTTTAAACTAGACTTGGTCAGGTTAACAATTGTCTTGTCCAGCAAAACTTTTCAGAATTTAATTTTTTTTCCTGTTTTGACTCAGGAAGAAACCAAGACCTTTCAAAGCTTTTCATGAAAAAAGAGAGCCCACCCACCCCCAAATAGCCACAGGGAGGTGGGAGACCCAGGTTCAAGTACCTGGGGGGAGGGATAGCTCCCAGGGGAGCATGAGCCTGTTAAACCCAGGGTTATGAGTTCAATCCTTGAGGGGCCATTTAGGGATCTGGGGCAAAAATCTGTCTGGGGATGGGTCCTGCTTTGAACAGGGGGTTGGACTAGATAACCTCCTGAGGTCCCTTCTAATCTTGATAGTCTATGATACCTACTTGACCATTCTCTGACATCCCAGTGACTGTCCTGACCACCAGGACAGTGGCTATTCTGGGGTGGGTCTCTCTTAAACTTTCCTGTTGATGCTATTCTACTTTGTATAACTCTTCATCAGGGCTAGTACTGGAACCTGGGTCTCTCATGTGAATCCCTAACCACCAGACTATTGGCTGGTCTGGTGTGCAATTCTCTCTGGTTTTGCCCAGAAATTCCATCCTGGACCCACGGACCCTTTCCCAACAAAAGTTTTAGTCAACACTGGTACACTCCCAGGAAAAGTTCCAGTTTCAACAAACTGCCATTTTCTGATGAAAAACCCTTTGGTCAAAAATTTCCCAACCTGCTGTACATCAAACAAGACATGCCTGAGCAAAATCATTTGCAGCGTCAGTAAACACGAAAGACTGTAGAGAGGGAAGAGCACTAATAGAACGACAGGGGCTCAGACAGCAGAGAATCAGAACAGGCAGAAATAAACTCACCTTCACAAAAGCCTGCGAGGAAGAAGGAACCTGGGACACTTGGAAAAGGCTGCGAAGATAGTGAACCACTCTCCTTGTTTCTCTGCACAGTGGTTTTGATGCCAGCTGGATAAGCTAGTTATTCAGAATAGTCACTGAAAGGAAACAGTGTCCTTTTCACTGTCATGCTGCCAAAACGCTCTGTTCATGTGACCATTTCCCCCGTATTTCTCAATTGTTTTCTCCCTCCCCTTCGCTTACTACCAGTTCTCAGAACTGCAGTTATGCTCAGAATACCACAAACAAACTTAGCAAGAGACAGCAGTCCCAAGAAAGTTACAGTCAAAAGTTTCTTAGAACTTTGCCTCTGCACCTTTCAGCTTAAATGAAAGATGGACAAAGGTCAAAGTCCAAAAATCTGGTCTGAGACAGCAACGAGTCAATATGAGCTTGAGCCTGTGAGAGGCTGAGCACTTCTTTGGGAATGCTTAGTGACCTCATCTCCCGCTGAACTCAGTGGTGTTTGACAGAACTCAGAAGCTTGCAGGATTGGGCCCTATGCAAATAGAAAGCCTTGTTGTGGTGGAGGGGACTATTTAGGGTTAAATTCATCCCTGGGCCAGAGCTGAGTTCAGTAAAGGAACTCAGGAGGGTGAGTGAAGAGGTGCCTTTATGCCCCCTTTGCTCCTGCTCCAAACTGAGGGCTTCTGGGGGCTGTACCTGTCCCTGGCATAGGTTAGAGCCATCTGGAAAATTGTCCTAGCTTGCACTTAGTTGGCAACTGCTCCAATAAGTTATTGTGGCCTCCAGGATTATCTTGGGCTATAGGAATGCCCCAGCCATGCCCCTTCCCCCCTCCAATGTCCCTCTGCCAGGGACGTCCTCCTTTTTCAGAGGCTATCCTTGCCCACTCTGATCCTTATTATATCTTCTGTGGTACTGTTTGTGGAGAGAGAACAATCTCTATGGTTCTCAAGAGAGTTGTACTCAACCAATCACCTATGTCCATTCCTGTCTCCCCTGAGGTCAGAGGTCAGTAAGTCCCCAAGGTGCACATCTGCGACTGGACCAGCTAACGGTATCTGTGGCTCAAGTCAGGTTGTACTAATATGCACCAGAAAACTAACTCAACAGTTTTGCCCGATGTCTCTTCAGAGTCACAGCTGTTCCCTTTAAGGACAAGCATGGCTGGCTCGATAGGATTTTTGCAGCTATTATTCCATAAAGTTAGCCATTTTTCATTGTTTCTTCCAGTTATTCAATTTTTCAGTTGCTCAAGCCGCCATAGAGACAAAAATTCATTTTAACACTCCTGTTAGCATAGCAGAGCCAACACAGCTAGGTGCAAGTGAGATGGGTCCTATTCTTCCTCAGATAGCAACAACGGGTTTGGTGATTTAAGCCACGATCCTTCCACACCATCTGCACAGCACTCCTGAAAGAGGAACCCACTGAAATAATTGAGGATGTGGTTGGATTAACTGCCCAGTGGTGTTGCACGCAAGTATAACCAAGGGCAAAATAAGACGACAGTGGGGTTTGCAGAACGTGGCCTGTGGAATCTTTGTCATAGAATCATAGAATATCAGGGCTGGAAGGGACCTCAGGAGGTCATCTAGTCCAACCTCCTGCTCAAAGCAGGACCAATCCCCAACTAAATCATCCCAGCCAGGGCTTAGTAGCTTGACCCAAAGTTGGGTATATATAATTGTAATTTGAGGATTAACAGGTTCGTGTCCCAAGTAAGATTACTGTAAAATTATCATATAATTTGGGAATCCCAATGTGTACAGGTGCAACACTCACACCATAGGAACTCTCTCTATATATATTTACAAATATATAATTTATTAATTTTCCAGCAAAGATTATACACACACTTAAACTTAACAAGGCAGATAGAGATAATACAGAAAGTACATTTGGACGTCCATACTTACACCCTTATCTTGCTTAACTTACTTAACCATTATCTTACATACTTAATCATTATCTTTCTCATCATCGTCATCGTCCTCATCCTCCCCGGTGGCCATCATTCTGGCCCCTCCCAAGGTCTACATCTCTCCAACCTTCTGTTGCCCCTGGGATGTTACTTTTATAGTAGGTTTCGCTGACGCTGCCATATCCAATGCATATTCAATAGAGGCCCTTATTTGTATTTCCTCACCTTAAGGTGTCCATTTTCTATAGGTTAGTATATGTATGATGTTACCCTATTAGCATACACATCACTTTGTTGTTATGGCACCTTTGCGGTCCGGAACCTTCCAGATGCTGGTGTCAGCTATGTTCTGTGGGTGGCTGATGTCAGTATCCAGGACAAAATTCCCCTCTTGCTTGCTACTTTCAGTTCCCTGTTACTTATAAATTACTTATGTTTATATATACCAGAGATTATAGGCCTCAAGCCTCATACTATCTACTAAAGCCAAATCTTACAGGATAAAAGCCTGTAGGTTCCTTGCATTACTACTAAATATAATAAAGCAGAAGAACAAAGCAACGAATATAATACAGGTAAGCTTCCCCACTGGGCTACAGCTTTGTCAAGCCAGGCCTTAAAAACCTCTAAGGAAGAAGATTCCACCACCTCCCTAGGGAATCAATTCCAGGGCTTCACCACCCTCCTCGTGAAACAGTGTTTCCTAATATCCAACCTAGACCTCCCCCACTGCAATGTGAGACCATTGCTCCTTGTTCTGTCATCTGCCACCACTGAGAGCAGCCGAGCTCCATCCTCTTTGGAACCCCCCTTCGGGTAGTTGAAGGCTGCTATCAAATCCCCCCTCACTCTTCTCTTCTGCAGACTAAATAACCCCAGTTCCCTCAGCCTCTCCTCGTAAGTCATGTGCCCCAGCCCCCAATCACTTTTGTTGTCCTCCGCTGGACTTGCTCCAATTTGTCCACATCCTTTCTGTAGTGGGGGGACCAAAACTGGAGGCGATACTCCAGGTGTGGCCTCACCAGTGCCGAATAGAGGGGAATAATCACTTCCCTCGATCTGCTGGCAATGTTCCTACTAATACAGCCTAATATGCTGTTGGCCTTTTTGGCAACAAGGGCACACTGCTGACTCATCTCCAGCTTCTTGTCCCCTGTAATCTCCAGGTCCTTTTCTGAAGATCAGCCAGAAAGAGCACAGCTTGACTTTCACAGCACAGGTTGAGTCTTCAGGCCTGGCAACTAGGGGTGTGTATCCCACATAGGCCTTGAAGTGGTTAATGTGGGCCTGAGAGGCCAAATAGCATACCTGGCAACACCTGAGAGAGAGAGAAAGCCAAGCTTAATTGAATGAAGCCTAGCTGAGGAGGGGCTGGGTGGTGATTATGAAGCCAGGAAGTTTGTAGCAAAGGGGCTGAGGGAAACAGGCTGTAGTCGCTCTCTGAGGGATAGAAGAGGTAGGAAGTGGTCTAGGGAGGCAGCCAACTTGGCTGCCAGCTACAGGGTCCATGGACTGGAACTCAGAGTAGAGGACTGGCTTGGGTTTCCCTACCAGCTCCTGAGGTAAGAGATGTAAGGCAGTGGTTCTCAAACTTGAGCCGCCGCTTGTTGAGGGAAAGCCCCTGGCTGGCCGGGCTGTTTACCTGCCGCGTCCGCAGGTTTGGCCGATCGCGGCTCCCACTGACCGCAGTTCGCTGCTCCAGGCCAATGGGGGCTGCGGGAAGGGCGGCCAGCATGTCCCTCTGCCCGCGCCGCTTCCTGCAGCCCCCATTGGCCTGGAGCGGCGAACCGCGGCCAGTGGGAGCCGCGATCGGCCGAACCCGCGGACGCGGCAGGTAAGCATACCGGTCCAGCCAGCTAGGGGCTTTCCCTGAACAAGTGGCAGCCCAAGTTTGAGAACCACTGATGTAAGGAACATGGAGCCCAGAGACATGGAGGAAAGACCTGCTGTAAGGTCATTGGATGATAGCTTGGTTCTGCTACCCCAGAAGGGGTGGACTAAAGTATGACTTGCCCACAGGGCCAAGTTGTGAGAAGAGAAACCAATGCTGTGATGGAGCTACCATGGGCAGGGGGCACCATATGGGGAGACAGCCGCTACACCACATCTGACCACGAGGAGGCGCTACTGCACTGAGAAACCCGCTTTATGGGGTAAAATGCCTTGTTTACTTCCAAACTGAGAAGTGTGTTTTTGGAAAGCATTAAAACATAATTTTATCTTCTCCTTTTTCTGAGTTGGGGGAAGTGCCCCAACTGTCTGAACTGTAGCGCTTCCACAAGGTAGAACTTAAAGCCCAGATTTTTAAAGGTATTTTGATGTTGCAGTACTCAGCGTTGCAACGCTTAACTAATTTCAGGGCCTAAATCTCATTTTCAGAAGGAACTTAGGCACAGAGGAACTTCAAACCCCTGATGGGCTCCTAAATTAGTTAGGTGCTGCAGTGCTAAGTGCTGAAATACCTAAACGCTCTTAAAAATCTGGGCCTAAATGACTTTCTACATTTAAAGATAATGAAGTATTGAATAGAATTCTCACCAAGCTGTACAGGTATGCAGGGCTGTACAATTGTAAACGCACTGAACAGCGAAGAGTCACCACACCCTATCTAACAGCACAAGCTGATAAAATACATTGTTATATAACAGAGCAAACAGAGTAGTACACAACAGAGTCAACGTCAGGGGTGGATGGTTCTGGGATGATTTATGCAGCAAATTATCTTAAACACTTAGGGAAAAGGATGAATTTTATAAGGTGTTTTGGCATCTTTTCTTTATGTTTCAACACACAGAGTGGTAAGAAAAGCCATTTAAATCTGCAGGCTGCTACATACCTGTAACTGTTGCAAATGAACAAGTGGGCACTAATAAATTATTCCCATTAAATAAACTTGACATTTCCTACCTATATGATGCTAGTTCAGACTCCAATAAGCATCAGGTTTGACTCGTGATAGTGATATTGTAAGCAGAGTACAAGTATCTTCTTGTAGACGCTAAATCATTTCTAGTTACTCCACTGACTAAACTGCCATGTGTTTGAAGTCACCCACCTATGACTGAAGGCTCAACTTCATACAGACTTCTCCTCTAATGAGACAAACATAATAAATGACCATAGATTTTATAATTAGAGATAGAAAGAAAACAGATGCACTGTATATAAACTGACTTCTTTCTGTGCACTAGATGATGGTGTTTCTCAGTTATTCACTTCCCTTCAGAGGAAAGTGCACAGGAATGGAGACAGGAACTTGAGCGCCAGTCACTGCTCCGCCACTAACTCACCCTGTGACCTTGGCCAAGTCACTTAGTCTTTCTTTGCCTCATTAACCTCCATAGAGCTAATCCTTACCTCTTAGGGGGTTTGTGATGCGTTAGCCCTCATTCCTACCCTGCTCTCTTCAGACTAAGGGAGCACGCAAAGGGCTTGGGAGTGCGAGGAGTTGGATTATGCTTCCTGACTATCCTTGCTCAAATGCACACGTCATCCCCATTCACACTTGTGCTGCAGCACTCCTACCAAACGGTTACTTCCAAGTTCAAAGTTGGACTGTTTGTGTTACACCATGAACACGTAAAGCACTATACACTCACTGCGCGGTTTATATAACATCTGTAAACGAGGCAGGCAGAATACATGGGCACCGCTCCATTGACAGCTCTATCCTGCTTTGCATGAGCTGAAGATCTGACCCAGAGTCTCATTCGGATGGCGGAGACTGAAGATTTATTTTAACTACAGAACAAAACTCTGGCTAAAAAGGCATATCCGTATTTAGTTAACTGTTCACTTCAAAGCATGCTTCCACATCCATATCAACCAACCCATCCCATATGTCAAGTTCACTGACTTGTTTCACAACTGCAGGCCTGTACTTCCTCTAACACCGATTGTATGTAGAGCAATTCACCTTGAGTACCCCAATGCCTCCACCTCTAAAAATATTCTTTTCTCAAAAGAGGGGCTAATTTAAAAAATGATTCTCTTGTGCAAAGTACAGAAGCTGCAAAGCTCCAGGCCTGAATTTTTATTGTGCTGATAAGTGTGTGGCAATGATAGTAAATATGTGCATTATTAAATCATACACATTAATACTGATTAAAATATAATGGAACATTTTAAAAGTCTTCCTGCTGAAGTCTTTCCCACTCGAAAGTTCCTTCCAAAGCCATATCAAAATTATCCATTTCTTGCTCACGGGAGAGTTCTAAGAACACCTGAAATGGATGACAACAAAAGTCTGGTTATTTGCTGACACTGATAACAAATACATTAAACATTTGTTACTATTTTTATGAAGGCAACACATGGGTTTGCAATTGCCCCAAAGATGAACACCACAGAGAACCAGGGGCGGCTCTAGTTTTTTTGCCGCCCCAAGCACGGCAGGCAGGCTGCCTTCGGCGGTGTGCCTGCGGGAGGTCCCCGGTCCTGCGGATTCGGCGGGAGGTCCGCCGGTCTTGTGGCTTTGGTGTACCTGCCACCGAATTGCCGCTGAATCCGCGGGACTGGCAGACCTCCCACCGAAGGCGGCCTGCCTGCCGCCCTCACAAGGAACCAGCAGGGTGCCCCCCGTAGCTTGCCGCCCCAGGCACTTGCTTGGGGCGCTGGTGCCTGGAGCTGCCGTTGCAGAGAACAGGTTTTCTGCTGATACAGCTCTCTTCAGGGCAGCAGCAAGTGCTCTCTAATTTCCTGTTCACCAGCTCACCAAAGGTCAGGAGCAACACTTGGAAAAGACCATCGTCCTCTCTAAGACTGTATATTTATTTTGATTCACTTCTGTGTATGTTTCTGTAAACAGATTTCCAGCCAAAGTCTTTGAAGTTGGAATGTAATGATGGCTCTTTATGGGGGCTGTTCACACCAGGATGCCCTACAGACACTGCAAGGCAAGGTTTCACAGCGGGGTGTTTGCCCTTTTAATTCACTCACACGGGAGTGAGTTATGGCTTTGCCTCATGCCCTGTGCATTGAGCAGCTCGCAAAGCAGATTGTGGCTCAGTCATGATCTGTCTGCCTGCTTCTCCCTGCTCCAGGAGGTTGAGGTACCCCTGCACCAGCCTTATATCTGCTGTCCCTTAGTGCACCATAGTTGTGCTGCCCAGTCCTTAGCGGGAGCGGAGGCTGCTTTGCCCATTATGCAGCTACCCATGATGTGGATACCAGTGCAGGGGAACAGGAACACAACATCTGCCCTTTTACTCCCCTCATGGTTCTGCAAGCTGGGCCGCCATCTGACCCTCACTGCTATAATTATTCCCTTTAGAAGCTTGAAAAGGGATCTTTCTCCAATAAACGTCCTTTTTTTTTCCCTTCCAAAGTTTGATAATTGTGCTGTGCTGCCTTCTTTATTCCCTCGGAAGCTTCGCAGCACATGCAAACTGCCCCTGCATATTCCTTTACAATAGGCCTGGAGTCCTGTGTATAACTTTGAAATCCCATGCCTGTTCCAAAGTGTTCAAAGAAAAGCTGTACTCCTCGAGGCCGAAGGTTCGTTTGGCTGTGGAGAAATGAAGAGACAGTTAAAAAAATATGTTTCGACTTTACAAGTCCTTTTCGAGTGAGCCTAACCTTTTGCTGATAGTTTCTCTCTTACCTGCCTCTAGTTTGGAGAAAGTCTGGGACAGAGGCAGTGCTTCTTGCATTGGTATCTTGTAAACCAGCAAAGAGGAAACCCTGAGGGAGAAAAGAAATTGCATCCATTGTCCTGTGTCTAGCTCGTAGACACCACTTTGAGTCAAACTGTGTCTGGCTCATGTGTGGGGGCCAGAAGGGAAGGAGAAAGTACAAGAAGCTTCCATATCTTATTGCATGGCCCAGACACAATGACAGTCTCTAATCAGCTTGCCAGCTAGGGACTGTAACCCGTTAATCTCTCCCAACTAGAGATCTTTGTTCAGGCTGTGACGTTTGCTGCCAAACTGCAGTAGTGGGAATGATATACTAAGTAACTCTTCAGGGGTTCAGGACCCTGATGTATTTTGTAGTTACCTTTCCTGACGATCTGCATGTGGGAAGATCCTCAGAATCTCCATATGGAGGCTATCAACCTGTGCTGGGTCCTTCACTTTAATTTCCAGTAAGTAACCTTTGCCAAACTTGCTTTTCAGGTACTGAACAGCACCAATGCACCTGGAGACAAAGAAAGCAACACAGTGGGAAATACTTAGTAATGGACGAAGAGACTTGCTTCCATGACCCTCTCCTCTTAGTGAATGTCAGGGATTAAATTCAGCCGGAGTTGTCCAAAGCAGAGCTCCGGTAAATATTCTCTACCCCCCTGTTGTTTTTATAGCATGTTGGGGGGCGGGGTAAGTGGGCGCCTCCAGGAAATACTCTGTGAGAATTTACATCCTGGTGGGTGTAATGAATGAGGTTGGCTCCATAACATCTACCTGTTCCCTCAGAACTTCTATAGTGTCCATCTTGCTATTGAACTGATCTATGTTACAGCCTACCGGAGCTTTCCACACACCATGATGGCCACTCGATCACACACTGCCTCAGCCTCCTCCATGTAATGGGTTGTTAGGATGGCTCCTTGCTCTTTGTTTTTCAGTGCAGCCCGAATTGCTTTCCTGAAAAGAAAGACAAAAATTACTTCAGAGGAAGAGCCAAACAAGTTTTTCTATTGTATTTCCCCCTCAAAATGACAATGGAAATGTATTTAAAACCTCATAACAACCTTACATTGATGTCTACTTTGTACTTTGAACTTCCCATTTGACCAAACTCCATTGAAGGACTGCTCTGAAATAAGATTTGCTACAGTGCTGATTTAGTGGGGAGGGGCTGTTAAGTTCTTCTTTTTTGTACTTGCTTTAATAATAATAATAATTAATGGAGATATCCCATCTCCTAGAACTGGAAGGGACCTTGAAAGGTCATTGAGTCCAGCCCCCTGCCTTCACTAGCAGGACCAAGTACTGATTTTTGCCCCAGATCTCCAAGTGGCCCCCTCAAGGATTGAACTCACAACCCTGGGTTTAGCAGGCCAATGCTCAAACCACTGAGCTATCCCTCCCCCCTTCTAGTGCCAGTGTAGACATGCTCAAAATCAGGTCTCTTTTTAGGTGCTTAATTGTGGATTTAGAAGCCTAACTCCCATCTCGAAAGTCTTGGCCCTCGACTTTTTATTATGCTGTTTTGATTTAGTTCTGATGTTAAAAACAGGCCTAATAATTGGTTCAGGGCATTACTCACCACATGCGACTTTGCCCTTTAGGGTCCATTCCAGTTGATGGTTCGTCCAGAAGCAGAACTGTCGGATTACCCAGCATGCTCAGTGCAAAACACACCTAAAATGAAGAATAGACATTGGGAGCTAAGTTCTGTCTTCCTGGCCTACTTCACTCAAGCCAGTGGTGGTGCCCACGTGTAAGTGAGAGCAAGTAACTCATTTTCTTTAAAAAATGATGCATAAAATTCATTTCTATGCGGGACTCTGAAATCCTCTAATTCAGAGCAAACCAAAAATATGTCAACCTTCGAAAGCTCAGTGCTTAGACTTCATTTCCTCCCTCCACACACATATATGCTTGTGATTTAAAGGAGCTGAACAATCTGAGAAACATACTGTGCAATATTCTGTACTATGTGACATGGACGTAACTCCCTTTGAAGTGAGACAGCACACAATGCATGCTGGGGCCCCACCGTCTCAGGGGAAGCAACGAGAATCTCATCTACGTAACTGGAAACAGAACTAGACCCTCTATTTACCAATGACATTTTTCATTCACACTATGGACATTTCAGAAATATGTCAGCTATTTTCTGGAGATAATTTACCAGCCATAACTTCAATAGGTTTACACCCAAACGGAGATTTTACTACTGTATATTTGAAACAAAACATTTTAGAACATGAAGGGTTGGATTCTGCTCTCATTTATATCAATGCAAATGTGAAAAGGACTCCACTAGCTTAGTGGAATTATTCCAGATACAACACTGGGGAACAAGGAGCAAAATTCGTCCCAGGGTTTGCGCCAAGAAAAACGCAAACACTCACCTTTCTAGTTACCCCAGCAGACAATTTTCTAGTCACTTTCTTGACATGATCCTGAAGTTCCAGAGCCTTTGCTATCCTGTGAGGAAGGAGAAAGAAAGGAAGTAAAATGAACATTTGTTTTTTCCCCAACTCAAGACTTTTACCTGAGACTGACAGCACAATGGAAAGAGTGGGCTCGGTTCCTCCCCATTTGTGGGAGCGGCTGGGCCCTGGGAGGAAGTCTCTTCCACAGAGAGTACAGGGGTTCTGAGAGGAGAGGTTAGTTTTCATTTCTCAGTAGGGACTCCTGATGGAATTTGCTTGGGACACACATCTCCTTGATGTCCCCTCTGCAACCAGCAATACCCTTTTATTTGGGCTTTTCAGCAGAACCCCCCGAGGTTTGCCCTTCCCTGACAGCTCCTCTGAGTGACAATGCTCTGCCCCCACTGGTAAAGGAGGTGTCCATTTCCCCTTTTTCCATCACTTCTGGTGAAGCTTTGGCCACTCGGTTTTAGCATTCTTCTTAGTTCTTTTCCTGATGGTACCAACTGAAGATGATTTGTTTTGGAAGTGCGTTGCTTTCTTTCTGCAAAACGACTTGTTTTTTTTTTTGCATTTATTCTCTTCTCCTAAGCAAAAGGCATGTGTAACCCCAGACAATGCTTACTTCCCCCTTCCACAGGAAAATTCTTGTGGATCTATACTATGGTGCTGAAAAAAATAGATGCTGCAGTCACTGTATTTGAGTTTTCTGAGATGCCCATAAACTTATCTGACTGTGTATTTTCACGCAATGAAGCTGACCCATCGAAGAGTGCACATCTTTCCAAAACTCACGTTCTGAAGTCTTTTCATAATCTCAAGAATCCTTCTGTTTCAGCATGCTACCCTGTCCAAAATTTTTCTGGAAAGTCTGCTAATTTTTTATTTTAAGCAACAAAATCATCAGAAACTAAACAAGAGAAGTTTTTTAAACAAGCTGTTCCTAATAGGATAGAATCTCTCTCTTAATCATAAGAATTATATTATTAGTTGTATTAATAACAATTATAAACCCTCTCCATCTTGCCTAGAGTGGACAGTACATCATTGATTATCCCCCTAATTTCACATTTTAGCACCAGACATTTCCATCTAAAGTTTAGACACAGATACATCCAGCATTTAACACACACTAATTTTAATTCTAACTCATTCTAAATGAGAAAATCTGGATGGCTTAGTTTCTTGGCTAAATCACCAGAGGAAGACATTTGGGCAGTTTGACTGTGAAGCGAAATTCTACTTTCAGCAAAATTCTACTTTTTCTCTGCTTTATAATTCTGAGATATGAAACACGAACTGAAAACTTTATTTGTTTTACTACATACCGTTTGATAGTAACAACAGCGTCTTCTTTCCTCAGCCCTTTCACAGCTGCATAAACCTCCAGATGTTGTTGCACAGTAAGGTTTGGCCAGAGAGGGTTCTCCTGAGGGCAGTGGCCTAGAAAGCCAGTTGGGTTCTCTTGCAGTTGAGAGGCAGTGGCACCTTTCCCCTTTGTCAGCACCTGAACAAAATCTGTTATTCTGCACGTGTGTAATCTTGTGATCAATAAATGTGTAGGGTTAAAATTACAGGACGGTTATGACAGGTTTCAGAGTAGCAGCCGTGTTAGTCTGTATCCGCAAAAAGAACAGGAGTACTTGTGGCACCTTAGAGACTATTTGAGGATAAGCTTTTGTGGGCTACAGCCCACTTCTTCAGATGCATAGAATGGAAAATATAGTAAGGAGATATATATGCACACTGAACATGAAAAGGTGGAAGTAGCCATACAAATTCTAAGAGGCTAATTAATTAAGATGAGTTATTATCAGCAAGAGAAAAAAAACTTGTAGTGATAATCCAGATGGACCATTTCAGAGAGCTGACAAGGGAGAATTACTGATCTGCAACCTTTGCTTATCTGAGTAGTTTCACTGAGTACAGGTTGTAGAGCTGGCCCTTGCATAGTAGGTCATTTTCCTGCTCGACAGGGTCTACAGCAGTAGATGTTTGCTCTAGGTACTGTAATACGAATGGCCCACGAGAAATGCCAATAAAAAGACTAAAGACCATTTCCGGCATTAGCGAAAGTTCAAGATTCATTCCTGAAATTATTTACTTTTAATTTATTTTGAGGCAAATATAATAGGGGGTATGGATGGAGTGCCTGCTTTCATTTCAAGTGTCCTGGCGTTGGTTGGGCTACATAAATAGTGTTCATGTTGTTTTGTTCGCTTATTGCAAGTGACATGTTCTTATGTCAATCACAACGACTGATGATCATTTTCATGAACGATTTTCAGAGCATGACGTGCTAGGCTATGGGCTGGATTCCAAACATCCTTTTGGGCACAGCTACATCACAGCCTGGGTGTGACCTGCAGCTTGTGGAAATGCACCCCCACTAACTGTACTCAGGCTAGAAATAGAAGTGGACTTCAGTGTACACTGCACAACCCCGATGGACACCCGCTTTCCTCCCCCAGGTACATACTTGTTTGGGCAGCCTGTGCTGAAGTATGCAACATGTTGTTCTCACTGCTATTTTTCACAAGCTTGCTAGAGTACAGCTAGTGCGGGTATGTTTACACGAACTGCAAGTCACCCCCTACCCTGCTGCAGTTGTGGTAGTACCCTTTGTTTCCCTTAATGTATTGTTTAGGATTAGCAGTGGGTTTTAAAGTCTAACCCGTTTCACCTACCTGCCCAGCAGTCAGTGTTGTCTCTCCAGTAATCATATTGATAGTTGTGCTTTTACCAGCTCCATTGGGTCCTAGTAGTCCGAATACCTCTCCTAGAATGAATATACATCAATTTTTAGTAAGACTCGCCCTTCCTAACAGAACATCAGGCATATTCACCATGAAAAAACAAACAAACAAACAAACAAAAGAGAAACCTTTTGCTCATACCTGTGATCAAATAACATTCATTAAAAATTCCATGAGGGCTGTCTAGAACTGAGACGTTCCAGTGAGTGAGTGGTCTACACATGTAATCTTCAAATCAGACAATCATCAAAATAACTATAGTAAAATACTCCTGGGTTCTAACCTTTTTTAACACAAAAAGAGACATTTTTAGTGGCCGCTTTCTTCCTTTTCTTAAAAACCGAGCTGGCTTTCTTGTCTTTATATTCCTTGCGCAGATCGTTGACAATGATAATTGGTTTCTGGGGAAGGAGGGAAATGAGAAAGAATTTATAAAGATCAAATCCCTCCCACTATAAAAGACAGTCCAGTTCTCCCTGTTGCATGTGGTTGCTGTATACAGGTTTTATTCAGAACATTTTCTTTGAATATTTTGTTGCTGCTGAAATGTGTTGAATTTTCATTGCTAAGAGGTGAGATAAAAGTTCAACAGTGGTGAAATCTACTAGACAGTCATGTTAATCCCATATAGCTTTTTACTATTTTAGGTAACTATATGGCTCCCGTTACCATAGTATCCATGTGCCTCATACTCTACACACAACACCTCTTTACTGTTTTATAGGAAAATATTATTATCTCCATTTTACGGTTATGGAGCTGTGGCCCAGAGAGACTAAGTGACTTGGTTAAGGTCAGTCTGTGTCACAACAGGAAACTGAACTGGTTTCTGTGTCCCAGGCTAATGCCCTTTCCATGGGCCATCTTTCCTGCCCATACCGCTTAGCTATTATGTATTATTAATTATTAGCTCAACTCCAAAAAAAAGTGTTTGACGTTGAAAGAGAAGAGGTCACAATCCTTATTTCAAAGATCATTCATTTTAGATTGCCTGAGAACAAAAGAGAATTACATTCTATTTAAAAGTTGTATTCTCAGGTCTGATGAGATCTGTTAATTCCAGTTGGAAAGTAGAAAAATATAAGGGGAGAAACATTGGATTTCCATATTGATGTTTACTATTTGTTCCCCAGGGGGTAATTTACCAATAGGAAGAGTAAAGAGACAGACAGAAAAGGACAACTTGAAATTTTACCTCTTCCTGATTTTCAGAAGCTATTGCTTCCCTAACCTTTGCCCTTTCAGCTTGCACATCTTCATCTTCTTCTTCTGGTTCTTCAGGATTTTGATGGTTGATCTCTTTCCTCGGGGGAATTCTACCAATCAAAGGAGTCAAACTCAGCAATATATCCTTTGTCCTAGTTCACAACTGATGTATTATGAGTACAGCAAGACCGAATGGCTGTTTGGTTCAACACTTCTGCTTTTTATTATTTGCTATTTTAAAAAGTCAAGCACACAAAAAGTTAAGAAATACCAGAATTAAGGCTGCCCATACGAACTTAATTCAGCCCTCTTGTTGCATATGGATTATGATAGCCTTGCCCAACATCAATCATATAGTATGTCTGTGGAGAAGCCAGGAATAAAACCCAGCACTCGTGTGTCCCAGACCAATGGCTGAAATATAAGAGAACAACCTCTCTCTTCTTACAGTCCTTTGCCTTATTCACTGTCCATTCTGTGCCCTGAATGAGGCAGGGTTTGTTAAGAACAAATAGTACACGATCCTGTAGATAAAGACAGTATCAAAGTGCACCCGCAATCTATTCACTGGATTTTCCTAACCTTTGAACGTGTGGCTTTGCAAACTTACCCCCAACTTCTCTTTGGGGCAGGGACTATCTTTTTGTTTTGTGTTTGTATTGTGCCTAGTACAATGGGGTCATGGTCCATTACTGTGACTTGTAGGCACGACAATACAAATTAATAACAACATTGAGTGTTGTATGTAATTTCCTTTTTTTCTCTAGTAAGAATACTTGGGAGGAGGGAATGTATCACATGGAACCCTATGGAAACTATGCATGGATTTTTAAAAATATCAAAATGTTTTGTGAAAAATTGAAAATATCAACTTTTTCTGTGGAAAAATGTATTGTCAAGAAAAGCCCGAGTGTGGGGGCACACATGTGCACATGCAAGGGCACGTGTGGACACAAACCTAAAAATCGGATCCTCTCTCATAACCGCTCTTCCGTATTTCACCTCCAGCCATCGAAGAAGAAAAATGAAAACTACACAGTGGAGGTAAGGCTGAAAAAAAAAGAAGAAATAGTCAATGTTGTATGAATGAAAATAGCAACATTGTATCTGATACATTTTAATTACAGTTTAGGTAAAGTGCCTTAAAAGAGGGATTGGCTTCTCCTCATGTACTAGTTACCTCCTGAGCTGCTAACTGGTTATTTAATGTTAATTTAACTTTAGGTTAATGTTAGGTTCACTTTATTAGGATTCTAATGTGAGAGACGAAAGACGAGTTTAATTCAGTTCTCCCTGTGTCTGCCTGTTATCTAATCTAGGTGGGTATTTATTCCATATTGCTCACTCTGGCACCCTGATCTGCTTCACCTCTTTATTCCTCTTAGGGATCCATCACAGGTACTTCTCTGGCCCCACTTGCACAGAATCTGAGCATCTCCCAAATCTTAATGTATTTCATGCATAAATGCCAAAATAAAACCCTCTTGCCCTTGGGCTGGCAGCGCCCCAACTTTAAGGCTACCTCTGATATGATCTAAAGAACAATTAAATGAAAATGTTTCAGCTTTAATAGTCCATATTGAAGTATGATCTTCCTGTTATTTAGCTGTGCTTTCCTAGGTTCCCCACCCCCAATGCTTCCCATTACTGGTAGTAATGGTGGTGGAACTGGCATAGGTCAGTTGCCAGTGTTTTAGCCGCCATACCATTGAACTCAACTCAGAGCAGGCCGAGACAACATGGGGGTAAAATGTTAGTAATCACTGGCACCTTGTCTCCACTAGCTTTCTCACCATTGCTACCACCACTGGAGCACAACTGGTGGTAATAATGGAGCAAAATATATGGGGGGAAATGTAGTAAATGGTAATAAGAATCTAGTCCATTGAGACTTAGTCTTCAGACTTGGGTTGAATTTTATCAACTCTGTTGGAGCATACAGCATGTAAAATTGTGTAAGAAGTTCATATTTGTATTAACTAATACTAATGCATAAAATGACAACAGATTACACTAGTCGAGAAATCACATTTTAATGCATAAGCACAATTGGGAAAGGTAAGGCTGAGCTCACTGCATGATCTGGGGCTTACTTTGTTTTCCTAGCCTGTTTCAGGTGAGCAGTATTATTATTTCTGAGTAATTGGGTGCTAGCCAGCAGTCTCTCAACTGCCTCCTCAAATCCAGTCTAAGTTCTACTCTGTCTGGAATGAGTCTGATATTCTTGTCCCACTTTCTCATAGGTAAAAAGCCTCAATCAATCCAGCCTTCTCTAATAAGGTGACAGACGAGGTCCTGGGTTTATGGACTAACTTCTCCTGCCAATGAGCATTAGGCTACATTGGAAAACTCTCCATCTCAGTCCAACAGAGATGACCATGAAACATCTGTCACATTATGTACGTTTTGCTAGCTGCGGGGAATTATACAAATGCAATATATAGTCACCACATTAGAATGTGTGTCCTCTGCAAAATAATAATGCAAGATTCAAATTGTTTCTTACTGCAACGACAGATATGAATATGTCTCTCTGATTGCCAATAGAACTGAAATCCTCATCTATAAAAATCTGTGGATAGAAAAAATACATTCAGTAGAAATCCTGTAAAACTTTAATATAATACTATCTAGTTTTAGAAGAATGAAAACACACGTCAGTAAATATTTCAGAACTATGTGAACATTTCTGTCATTTCACTCAAAATCCTCACAGTAGGGAAGGGCAAATATAGATGTTGGAATCTGGGTGTCCGAATACTATTCGGGAAATAGTTACACCCCCAAATACAAGTATCATCAGACTCTTCTTTCCAGGACTAATAGCTCTGTCAGATGCAAGAATTTTATCTCCCTAGCACCTATGGGGAGAAGCGGGAAGAAGAGGAGAGCCTTATCATGGGGATTGCACAGGACACTTTTCAAAATCCAACCCCTAAGAGCAGTGGTTCTCAAACTTATTTTTTTGTGGACCACTTGAAAATTGCTGAGGGTGTCGGCGGGACCACTTAGTGATCTTTCCAAATGTTGTTTGTACCGTTAGCGAACTATTGTAAAGCACTTTGGATAAAAGCGCTATATCAAAAAAAACCCTTAATAATAATTAACGCTTTTTTGTTCTTCAAATAAAAGCACACAACTCGTATTTTAATATCAGTAGTCTTACCTTTCTAATGCAATGGATGTGCCCTCTGTCCTCCACTGTGGCAGCCCCTGCGCTGGGGCTGGGAAGGAGGGGGGGTCTCCCCTGCCACGGCAGCCACCGAGCTTGGCTAGGAAGAAGCGGGGGGAGAGGGGGGTCTCTCCCTCTCTCCCTCACCACAGCAGCCCCCGAGCTGGGGCTGGGAAGGAAGGGAGCATCTCCCCCACCACAGCAGCCACAGAGCTGGGGCTGGGAAGGAGGGGAGTATCTCCCCCACCACAGCAGCCACAGAGCTGGGGCTGGGAAGGAGGGGAGTATCTCCCCCACCACAGCAGCCACAGAGCTGGGGCTGGGAAAGGGGGCCATCTCTCCCTGGCAGCCGCAGCCCTGGAGCTGGGGAAAGTCACCTCTTTCTCTGGCCACCGCAGCCCTACACATTGCAAATCCCCCCACTCCCTCTTCTCACCCCACTACTCCCTCCCCACCTACCCTCTATTCCCCCCAAGGCCACCACTTCACCTTACATGTGCGTCTTCTCCAGGGTCCAGGCACCTAATTAGCGGAGCCACGCCTGTGCAGCTTCACTAATTAGGTGGGTGGCCCTTCATTCTCTCACGTGCGGCTGCCCAGGTATGAACCTTAGAGGGAACTATCCGCGGACCACCTGAATGGAGCTCGCGGGTCCCAGTTTGAGAACCTCTGCCTTAGAGAAACCACAAAGCTCTTTGCCAGGGTGTTACTGCCCGCTTCCCACTGAAAAACCATGAGGTTTGTTTTGTTTTTCCAAAAAGCATAGCCAGTTACGCATCTAATTTCTTCGTGACATAGTACAATAGTTTACCTTCAGAGACCTGATCACAACACCTATTAATGGATACACAGGAATCAAAATGGAGAAGAAATAATGGAGAATTGCTTCGCTGGAAGTGATCCACGTGATGGCATTAATAATGAAGATAACCAGCATTACCTAAAAAGAAGCAAGAAGGTAACTCATACTAGATAAAGAAAAAGCAATCTTTGCTCACTGTGGCCAAGAATTGGATGACACTGCATTTTGGGTTATATGGTGAATATCGCACAACTTACTTATTAGATGATGAATACTGAATACAAAACACAAATATGAGAAAGGTTGATGGGAAGGAGTCAGGACAATGAGTTAGAGTCGGCATTTGGGAGAAAGGAACATTTCTGTCACTCCATTGCCCTCTAGAGTGTCCTTGGTTTTTACCCCCAGCACCTATTATCGGTCAGAAGCCGTACTGCCAATCAGGTCCTAAAAAATAATCAAGAACTTTTTAAAAATTGGATTCTTTTTATTTGCTTCTGGTTTTTTTGAGCTGTGTGTGTGTGTGCGCGTGCGCACGCCACACTTCAACCTTTTCTCCACAACAGTGAGCGTTACACATTTACTTTTATTTTGAATTAAAACAGAGTCTCACGTGATCACATGACTCCAGCAGCTGGGACTTTAAGAAAACACACCAAATATTATGAAACTTCCAATAAAATCAAGAGTGTTGGCAGCACTACATACTTTGGCATATTCTGGTAGATAAAATACCTGGAAAGAACCTTCCATTAAGTTGCCGCATAATTAGCTTGGTGATCGTGAACATCTTAGCTTGTTGATTTTTTATTATTTATTTTTACCATGAGGCTTTTAGAGAGTTCAGAGTGAATATGCAGATATCTGTAAACAACAACATCTCTCAGGGATCCTTTTCCCAACCATGTAGAAAAATGACAATGACGTAATGTTTGAACCTTTTTAGATTCAGAACTGCAGGACGTACAAACCAAAGATCTTCTCTAGGGCCTTTGCACCTCATGTCTAGCCTTGGCAGTACACAAAATCCTTAAAAGGGTGTCTCTGGAAAGTTTATTTAGGTTGCAAGAGGCACCAATGTAGTTGAAGTGTATTCAGCTACAACTCAGTAATCTGCCGACCAACATAGAAGGATGTCTCAAGACTAGATCTGGTCAGAATTATTTTTTCTTCCTCTCTGGGGAAAGTTTCAAGTTTTCAGCAAATAAACTGAAATATTCTGATTCTGAAATACCCCCTGGGAGTCGTAGTTCAGGTGCCTCATGCTCCCATTCTCTTCCATAGATTGGGCTCCCTGGTCAGACTACATCTCCCCTCATACACCATGGTCTCCCCTCTTGTCCAGGGGAGGTGGCTCATGTGGCCACGGTGCATCATAGAAGCTGAAGTCTGACCAGGGAGCCGGGACCATGAGGAGAATGGAAGTATAAGGCACTGTAGCAGCATTTCAGAATCAAAATATTTCAGGTTTTAACCAAAGGTTTTTGATTTTCAGGTTTAGTTCAAGGTATAAAACTGTCTCTGTTATAAAATGTCTGTCACTTTCTGCTACAAAAAATAGAAGTTTTCTCTGTCAAGCAGACACTTTTCACACACCAAATCACCAACTTTCCATCAAAAAGCAGTTTAAGCGGAGAATTTTGAACCAGCACTATTCAGGGCAAGAAATTTGTTTATGAGGCATCGCCCAGCCTCTGAAATACTAAGTTTGGATCCAGAGTGGTACAGTTTCCCCAAGACCACCTCGGGGGGGGGGGGGGAGGGAGGGAATTTTTGTTGCTGTTATTTAGATTGTGGTTTACAAGATCCAGACTAAGATTTTCTAACAGACAAAGGCAAGTCACAAGAACAATACTTTCAGGGGCGGCTCTAGCTTTTGTGCCGCCCCAAGCACGGCAGGCAGGTGGCCTTCGGTGGCTTGCCTGCAGGAGGTCCGCCGGTCTCGTGGTTTCGGCGTACCCGCCACCGAAGCCGCTGGACCAGGGACCTCCTGCAGGCAAGCCGCCAAAGGCTGCCTGACTGCCGCCCTCGCAGGGACCGGCGGGGCGCCCCTCGCGGCTTGCTGCCCCAGGCACGCGCTTGGAGCGCTGGTGCCTGGAGCCGCCGCTGAATACTTTGTATTTCCATTTGAAAAAACACAAACAAACAAAGATTTTGCTTATGAGATTTCGCCCTGTGCAAAATATTGGAGGGGGAAAAAATCTGTTTTCAACCACAAAAAATGTGGAGCGAGAGAGCGTTGGGAATTCTGGGTAGGGGACCACAAACCACTTCAAACTTCTGTAGCAAAAGAGAAAGGATTGGAGAGGATATTAAAGAAGAAAATGATGTGAATAATGCATCATAGTTAAAGGTACAGAGCTGTTTCTGTTATAAGATGACTGTCATTTTCTACTTCCTGGAGCTGCACAGGGTGTTTCCACTTGTATCATCATCTGAACGCTCAAAAGTTGAAATACAGTTTCGTAAACTTTATAGCATGCTGTACATAATCTAGCCATTTGCTTACCGCTATGAGGATAAAAGACCAAAAATCACAGCTGTTGCATCGCTTTCGAAATGTGAAGGCAATTACATACACGAACAGAATCATCGAAGCTCCGTAGCCAATAATACAGGTAAACTATAGAGAGGAAAATTCTTATTAGGGGTAAGTGAACTGGTATGAACAAATAAAACTGCAGCACTCTAGTTCAATTTAAATGACAATAATACTAAGATCAAGGGATAAAAAAAACCCTCCAATTTAAGTGAAAAGTACTTTTATAAGGAGGCTAAGATTTATTATCTCCATTTTACAGAAGGGGAAACTCAGACACAATGCGGTGAAGAAGAAAAAAATAGAGCAACAAATAATAAAAATGCTTAGGTCTTATATAGCCCTGTTCATCAGTAGACCTCAAAGCACTTCACAGTCTGTAACGTATTTATCCTCACCACACCCCTGTGAGGCAGGGCAAAGCTCTTATCCCCAGTGCACAGATGGGGAACTGAGGCACAATGAGATTTAGTGACTTTCCCAAGATCACAAGGATGTCTGTGGCAGAGCAGGGGACTGAATGCAGGTTTTCCATCTCCAAGGCTAGTGTTCTAACCACTAGACCCTCTTTCCTCTCAAACAGCATGTTAGAGAGCTTAACAATTACAGAACCAGACAGAGACCATGCAAATAAACATACAAAACAATACAGAAGTGAGGATTTCACAACTGCATCGATACAGACATAAGGGTTTTCCAGCTGTGTCTATTGATAAGCGAGTTCTTACCAGACACAAAACTATCAAAATAAATTTCCTTTTACATGTTTTAGGCTCTTCCCTTTCTCTGGAGATGATTGATCGGATCACCTTCCTAACAGCCCCAGATTGTCTTATTTCAATATGACTAAACAGGGCCTCAGACTGTCACAGTGAGAGAAGGCCCTTCCACAGATAGACAATGATTTTGATTCTCTCTTTTATACCTCTATAACTAGCTAAGTGATAAGAATACGCCTAAATTCTTAAAGTATAGGCCAGACAGGTTTGAATATCTATATCCTAACACAGCACAAAGATTTATGCACCTGTGGGGTAATAGCCCCATCTGAGCTAGACTGTGTGGCTGTTTAACAAGCAACCTGTGACCATTTCCTTGTTGGGGATGTATTATGTTCCTCCTTGCTTGATTATTATTGCTAGGGAAAAAACCTGCTGTCCTACATACAGTTCTGCTCTCAGACCTGGTTGTGTCCAGAATTTCATCCCTAAAATCAGTGAGCTTACTCTGGGTTTGCACCGGCGTAACTTAAAACAGAATTAGACAGTTTCCCTAGAAGTGAAATTGCAATGCTGACGACAACTCCTAGAGGCATCAATTCTGGGAACACTTATACATAATAGGAACTTGTTGGGAAATCTCTTGTAGGCTCATTTTGAATTTTTCTTTTTACTAGGTGGGGAGGAGAGAGCAAGGAGAAATACAGAAGACCTTTTTCACAAACAGGAATCTCATTTCATTGTGAGAAATCCATTTTTTGCATCTGGGGCAAATTCAGAATTCTTGCTGGCAGAAATGGCAAAATTTTGCCATGGATCAAATTTGAATCTTTTCAAATGAATGCCCAGCAAAAAAATGGCCCCTTTGCCTTTCTCTGACCTATGGGTGCAGGCACTTGAAGATCCAACTGGCACAAGGGATTACAATTTAAATGAATTCTGAAGCCAGGAGTTGACTGGTTTAATTGCTCCCCTTCCCTGGTGGAGAGAGAGGGGTAAACTTTATCTTCTGGATTTCCCTCTCTTGTTTTCAAGGGTGAATTATTTTTCAGCGATCTAAATAATCAGATTTACCAGGGCAAAAGCGTCACTGGCACTCATAGAAATTTTGTAACTCAATGCAAAGATAATTCCAAACATTGAGAAGAGAAGAATCAAGTACAGTGGAATATCCACCAGAGCCTGCCCACACCAGTAGGCTGAAGGGAAGAGCCCAGAGACCCGCAGCTGGGAACGAGCTTTTATCTAGGAAAGGAAAGGAAAAAGAGAGGCATTATTATAGAGAGATTTTAAAAGCAACAACAGTCCTTCCAATTAGTTGACTTTATGTTCAGAGTTGGCTCAGGGAAATAAAGGTACAAACAAATCTCCATTTCTTCTTCCTCTGTAGAGTATTCACAGGACTTTCCCCTTTCTCACTCTCTCTAGCGATTGCTGCTCTCTTTTCCTCCTCCTCACTGTCCATGTTTATTTTCCCCGCTTCTCTCTCTCTCACCCCATTTGTTTCTTCCTTCCTTCTTCAGTTGCTTCTTTTCCCTGTCTCCTTGCTTCCTGTCCCAATGGCAGTGGAAATATCTTAATAGTGTACCCTGAAATACCGGTGAATGAAGAATAAAAAAATGAAAACCAGTATCTAAAAACATTAACAAGGTAGCTCCAGAACAAAGAGTCTTGCTATGATTGTTGGCATTCATTAAAGCAAACCCAGGGATGTATCTCGTGTCAGTTTAGATGAGCATGCTGTGTTCATAGGACAATAGAGTAGATGGATAAAGGGATACATCAGGGAATCATGCGGGCAGATTTAATATTCCCTCAGTGTATTCTTCACACACCAACAGAAAGCTATACATTAATCATGCTATTTTTCCTACAGACTGGGAAGATTGAGGGGAGGACAGGGGAGGGAGAGAGAGAGAGAGAGACTGTTATTGTCATGTTTATTTTTATATATTTGGGAGGCTCCCAGACACTACCATGATGGAAGCCATTGTGTACCTAGGTAGCTAGATAGATCCCTGATACAACTCTATTGCTTTCAGTGAAAGACTTCAGAACACAGATTCCTTCATAGTGGTAGATAATCACCTCTAAGTCAGTCATCTAGTCCAGGGGTTCTCAGGACAATTTTTCTGGTGGCCTCAGAGTGGCCTCACATTTTTAAGTATTTTAAGTATTTTCCTAAAATACTTAATTAGCTTTAGGCAAATCAAATAAATATGCACATATATACACGTCCAAATCATTGTAATTTATTTATTGCTAGCAAGTTAAGTCTATTATGAAAAGTGATATGAACAAACATACAGGTACCACTTTTCATAGCAGATTTACTCAGCCCAGGCAAGACAAATTAAGCTCTGGATAGAGGGTCAGGGGAGGCAGTGGGGGCCAGGGGAAATGGGGGTGAGGAGTTGGGGGGAGAAAGCAGGGGGTTAGAGCCTGAAGCCCTGTGGCCAGAGCCTGGGGCCTGCCGCCATGCAGCCAGAGTGCAGGGCTGGAGCCCGAAGCCCCATGGTCAGAGCCTGCTGCCCCACCACGCCAGGGCTGAAGCCCAAAGCCTGAGCGCCACCGCACCTGGGAAGGTGGGGAATGCATCAGCTCCCTGCTCCTACAGCAGTGTGCACCAGGTATCTCCAGATGGGGGCACCCCTGCTGCTGGCCTCAGCAACCAACACCAAGACAGGGCATCCAGAGCAACAGGGACGGGGAGCGGCCACTGCTCTGCCTCCTCTCCTCTAATCACAGCCCAGGAGGCTGTGGCCGCATTTGAGAAACACTGAAAGTCCATCTGATCTGCCTGCAAACTCTTTTTATAATTGCAATTTGATATAGTATTGAACCGCTCTTCTATTAAACCTTCCTTCTTCCACCATGAGAGTACCTGTCTTTGACCTGTTACATATTTGTACACAGCTATCACTGTGCCTCTGTTCTCAGTTTTATTTCTCTAGATAGATCGTGCCTTAGTCTTTTAGCTGTTTCTCAGAGTGGTTAATTTCAAAACCTTTTAGTGTTTCGATTTCTCTCCTCTGAACTCTGCAAGCTATGGCCTTGTAAGAATGTGACAGCCCAAACCAAATGCAGTATTGAAACAGATCTATCCAGGCCTCCCCCTACATAATGTCTGCTAAAATTCAAGGAATTTACCTTATAATCTTGTACGCTGTTCATTGCAAAGTGAGGTGGGAAACCAGGAAGTAAAAGCAGCAAAATAATAAGATAGCTAGAAATAAAATAATTCCATAATTCTGGACGATTCTCCTGGGGGTGAAAAAAAATCAGAAAACATCTGAAGAAAACATCTGCATTGTATTAGTCTGGGTATCACGACTGGAGCTGGGCAAATAGTTGGGGTTTTTTGTTTACTGGCAGTTCAGAAAAATTTGGGGAAAAAATTGGTTTAGGTCAAATCAAATCTGAAAATTCTGAAAGATTTCAACAAATTCAAAAAAGTCTGTTTCAGGTTGAAGGGCACATTTCATTCCACTTGATATGTTCTGTTTCTAGACCTTTTAAAATGCCTGGAGTCATAAAATTTGGGAGGAGGTGCCCCCTTATCACTTTTAGTCCAGTGGTTAAGGCACTCATCTGAGATGCGGGAGAGCTGGTTCAATTCCCCCGACTGCGTGATATTGGACAGGGATTTGAACTTGGCTTTCCAACCACCCAGCTAAGTGTCTGAAACACCAGGCTACAAGGAGGTCCCCTGTGTCCTCATGCCCCCTCCCATAGCCTCTCCTCTCCCATACCCCCCTCTTACCCCGCACCAGAGACCCAATGATTAGGGGGAGGCTGCCAGAAGGGAAATGGTTCAAGACTCATGACTAGGGAGGGCCAGTGAACCCCCAAAGAAGGTTCTCCTATACACAGGCTATGGTGCAGAGTTCTCTTTTTTACAACAAAAGGATATGAGCCAAAGTTTCCACTGGTATACGTGGGCCCAACTCTGCTAAAAAAAAGTGTTTATATTTATACTAGTGGTGAATTTGGACCTATATGTATATAAAGAGAGAAAACAAATTTGCTTCCTAATAAAAAAACCTGATCACATATTGAGCAATTAGATCCCTCTTTCCCAACCATACGTATTAGAAGCATTCCTGGCAGGGAAGTTATGACACTTACAAAAAAAAATGGATGACTCCAGATTCGAATTTGTGCAGTGGAATTTAAGGTTCGCAGCAAGGCGTTGCTAATGATGTTCACAAGCACTGGAAAGCAGTTGATTGTTTCTATGCTGCACATAACCGTAAACCTGTAGCTCTGAAGAAAAGCAAGACAAGAGAAAAGCTCAGAGGTGTTTTCTACTGGAGGGGGAATCAGGAAAACTATTCATCAGTTTACATTCCCACTCACAGACTACTTTACTGCAAGATGAATCTAGGAATGCGAGAATTAGTTTTGCCTATACGTTGGCAGGAGTCTAGGCTACAACTTGACCTGCTAAAATTGAGCCAAGAGGTGTTAGCTCTACTGGAGATTAGTAAATGTGGTTGAGTTTAAATCAGGCTTACCTGATTGTGGGGTTGTGGGGGTGCTCCCAGTCCCCTGCCCTGAGCAGCTCACGGCAGGGGGTTGGAGAGGGTATGTGTAGGCGGACTGCAGAGGCCCCACCTTTGCTCCGTCCTGCCCCAATTCCACCCCGTTCCCCAAGGCCCCGTCCTCACCTCTTCTCGACCTCCTCCCCTGAGCGCGCTGTGGCCCTACTCCTCCCGCTCCCTCACGGAGCGACCTGAGCACCGGCAAACAGCTGTTTGGTGGCGGGGGAAGCGCTGGGAGGGCGGGAGAGGGGGAGGGGCAGGAACGCAGCACGCTCAGGGAGGAGGCGGGGAAGCGGGGAGCTTGGCTGCTGGTAGGACCAAGCTTCTGCCCCCGCAGCTGCCCGGCCCTGGGGCCCCCTGTCGTTAGGGAGCCCCGTGCCAGGGCACCCTGTGTTTTACTGTAAATCCGCCTCTGACTCCTGTGAAGACCTTGGCAGATTCTCGTCCTTCCAATCCTCGCACAGGGTTTGGCCTCTCCACTGGACAAAAGGTCAATTTGTTGGCCTTTTTGTCAGTTCAAGGTGGCCCTTTATGCCCCCAGCTTCTCCCTATATTTCCTGGGTCTCTTGAATCAGGTAAAAACTGTCACTGCCCCTTTTCCTGGGTGCGGGGAGAGGGCTACTAAGCTGGGTATCTGCATAACCAGCGTTGGTATTTTTCATGAATCACCTCTTAGAGTACGTCTACACAGGGATGAAAGACCCCTGGCATGACCACAGCTGGCTGGTGTCAGCTGACTTGGGCTAAGGGTCTAAAAACTTCTGTGTAGACATTTGGGCTTGGGCTGGAGCCTGAACTCTGTGACCCTCCACTCTCATAGGGTCCCAGAGCTCGGACTCCGGTCAGAGCCTGAACTCCGGCACAGCAGTGTTTCAGCTCCAGGGCCCAAGCCCCACAAACCTGAGTCAGCTGACCCAGGCCAGCTATGGGTTTTTTATCCCTATGTAAACACAGCCTGAGTGATTCCAGATCCCCCAGGAAATCGTGCCCAGTGAGCCAGGAATGCACAAATCCATCTAGCATGCCTTGACACAAAGGCCTCTAAATATTCTACTGTCCATATCATCTGGCCCATCTCAATACAATAGCCTCTGAAGTTTTCATGCTTTCAAGGACGGGGTGAAAGATACAGATAATATTTATAAAGTTAAAGCCATATTTCACAAAAGATACTGCATGTGTTTGCAATCTCTGTCACAGTCAGATATAGAGAGAGAAAACAAATTGTTTTCTCTCTCTATATCTGACTGTGACAGATTGTTTTGCATTTCAAATAAAGTGCTGTTCCCTTTTTAGGGCAAGTTCCAGAGACAA
Organism: Trachemys scripta elegans; assembly: GCF_013100865.1. Lineage (NCBI taxonomy): Eukaryota > Metazoa > Chordata > Testudines > Emydidae > Trachemys > Trachemys scripta. Next base: position 29,348,379 of record NC_048311.1, read on the forward strand.
CTCCTGGTTTTGCAGATCAATAAAATGCATCCACAATTCACTGCGAGGGTAAAACTGCAACCACAAAAACGAAGTGTGTGACATGATCCAGCTCAAAATCACGCCTTTCCTGGCTCAATATAAGCCCATTTGCTTTTACCCACAGAAGATTATTGCCTATTATTTAATACGAGATGGTCTAGCTCATCAGTCTGTGATTTGCCCAGTATAAGGAGCAATGTGTCACTGAGCCGACCCTGGAGCTGCCCTGAAGGGGGATTGTGAATCCTTGGACCACAGTCTCCTTTCCCCACTACTTTGCGGAGGGAGCGTGCTGTGATCTGCCAGTCCCTGGGGCAGCGTATACTTCCCAGTGTACCTGCGCAGCTCTGCCCTGTCCTGTTTAAGCGCAAATTCAAGAAGGGGGACAAAATGGCTTTGAAAAGCCTGACACCCCCTGTACTGGACGTGGTGCCATGGAACCCCAAGCCCGTTTTCTCCTGGATGCAGGAGGGCCACAGTCTGGCCCTATTTGAATTCAATGTTGATGTGTTTATTTTGCAATTTTGTGAATTTTACTTTGGCTTATGTTTGATCTTCATGTCTTTGGCGCTTATCCATCAGGAGCTTCATTCAGACAAGTTTCACAGAATCCACATTGGCATCTTATTTATTATTAAAGAAAAAAGGAGAGACACACTACCTGGTTCTCCCAGGATACTTGTATAGCCCCATTATGGATTAGCTTCTCTGTGATATTGTCCCCTGTTGCTATTTCCAGCATTATGTTCTGAGTCTCCAAAGCGTGGATGAAGTCCTGAATGCTTGAACCTGGTATGAAGGCAACAGCAGAGAAATCACAATCTTTGAAGATTTTTTTTTTTTTTTTTACAATAAAAGTTCTCCTTGGGACTTTGGTAAAGTTAACTTGCTGCTTCCAAATTTTTGCATTATGAATTGACTCACCACTCTGCTGATTCTCTGCATGTTTAAATTAGTTTACTGCCCATTGTTCTTCTGTATTTCAGCTGTTTTACTATTCCTATTAATTTCTCTTCTCTTGCTATCATGCCTATGATACCTCTCCTTTGCTACCTTGTCCGTGTCTCTCTCTAACACCATCACTCCTATCACTGAGTGCAAAGTCTCCCATCTCATGTCCACCTGCTGCTTTATTTATTAAATTCCTTCTCACTTCCTTGCTTGCATTGCCACAGTGCTCACAACCCCTTCCTTCTCAAACTCTCTGTGCCCCATGGCTCCTTCTCCTCACAACATAAGCAAGGTCGTCTCAGTCCTCAAAAAAACCTGGATCCTGCCTCTCCAGCTACCATCCCATCTCATTCCTGCCCTCCATCAAAAGCACAGTCCACAACCAAGGCATTGACTCCTTCTCCAACTCCAATTTGGACCCTTCCAATCTGTTTTCCTTTTTCCCCACTTGGGTGTCTAATCTGCTTTTCCTTGACAAATCTCAGGGCTTCTTCTCCACCGTCGTCCTCTCATTCAGGGCCTCATTATATGATCAAATACTGCAATATCAGGGCTGCCGCCTCTCACGATTTTATCGCTAGTTTCACAATAGTGGTAGTTTTTATTAAAGCCCCTCGGGAATCAGACTGCATGAGAATTTCAGCTTTCATATTTTTTTTAAAAAAAAAGTATCTAGCCCTCATATTTGCTGTGAAAAATTTGGAAAGATTAAGCAAATGTACCTTGACAGCAAATAAAAATAATTTAATATATATTTTTAAGCAAAAAAAAAAAATCATGATTTTTAGGTTAGTCTTATGATTTTTTGAGGGCTGGCTCATAATTTTTCAATGCTCAGGGTTGGCATACTGCAGCATCCTTCTTTCAGGTAGCCGATACACACGTTACCCTCATTCGTTCAATACAAAATGAAACCACAAAAGTGATTTGCCTTCCAGGTGATCTGACAATGCCATTCTTCTCCTCAGATCCTTTCTCTGGCTTCTCATTCAGCCTCACATCAAATATAAGCTTTTTGCCACCACCTCCAGATCACCCTGCCCTTCTCTGCTTCTTGGGTTGCTCTCCTTGTTGGGCCCTGTATTGCCCTCTACGACATCTGCTCTGCCAATATTCCCCCCTCCCCTGTCAAATTTCCTTGCAAAGCTAAAAGCAGTGGCATAGAAAAAGACCAACCTTGCTCTTCTGTTTTGCCCCTCACCTGTTTTATTGAAGACTAGAAGGCTTGTGACTTCCTTGTGAGATTGTTTTCCAGGAGGAAAAAAATACAGACCAGAGGACAGCTCCCAAGAATTTAATTGTTTCCACAAGACAAGCACGATTAAGTGGATAGCTAAAGGTAACATAAAAATTCCACACAGCAGTAATCTAGATTGAAGAACAGATCACAAATGAGTTTGGAGACAAGACATTTTGCAAGTTGCATTATTGTAGGGGGAGCTGGTAGCAACCCATATATTTCGATCGTATTAAGAAAAAAAGATTCTTGCCACTTTATTTTGAAAAGCCATAACACTCCCATTGTGTATATCAGGCCTTTAAAATTCAATGGGATGAAAGCTCTAGGGTTAGAGAGGTGCCTTTTCTTTGACCCATGAAATTCCATTCAGGTTTGGCTGAGATATAAACTTTTGTAAATCACCATTTCCCTTCTATTGCTTGTGTTTTTCAGGAAAATTATGGTAGCATACAAAAAATAACAACTGAACATGAACATTCTCATCTAATGCCGGGCTGACAACACTGCCAAAGCAGCAGCAGTGTACACAATTCTGGGAACCTCAGAAGCAGACAGCTTCTATAGGGTGTAGTGAAGAAAGCTAGGATTCCAGTGACCCCTGCCTCCAGGCACAGACACATGTACCTGCTGGCCCATCCCTTCCTCAGAAGGCACCAGATGGAAGATGCTCCCTCAACTTCCTGGGTCGGTGGGGGAGGAGAAAGGATCCAATGAACACTTCCAGCCAGTTCTAACTGTAATAACCAAGGAGCTGGTGGAAAGTTTTTTACAACAAGATTTTCTGCTGGAAAAGAGTTTAACTGAAAACAATTTTTCTTCATAGAAAAACATTTAATTTTTTTTCATTGACAGGACATTTCTACACAAAATTAAATTAAAAGATTTTATTTAGTTTCCTTTTAGAAAGTCAAAAAGATTCTAAATTTAGGATTTTTTTGTTTTTTCCTTATTCTTTTTTTCATTTCTGCCACTGAATGCAACAGAATAAATATCTATGGTTTTTCTTTCTCCTTTTTCTCTTTTTCAATTCTAACTTTTCACAACTTCCTTAAAACTTTGGAAAAGTTACAGAGTTTTTCCAAAGTTGGAGAAGTTTTGAAAATGTACCGATTAGGGGAAAAAAACCAAGAAACAATAAAAAGTTGAAAGAACAAACAGACATTTCATTCTATTGCATTGACAATATGGGCAAAGGAAAAAATATGAAAGGAGAAAAAAAAATAATATTTGTAAACATTTTCTTTTTTTAATACCAAGATTAAATGAACATTGTATTCTTTTAGTTTTGAAGTTTTGCCACCCCCGAAAAAAGATATTTCAAAATGATATTTTTGAGAAAGAACCTGGGCTTTACAACTAGCACCAATAATCATATGGCTCATTTAATTATGTACATCATTCAGTACAAGAAACTCCCGGTAATAAACTAATCATTGGATGGGGATGCATAGTTGGGGAAGCTTTTGTGTAGCTGGAATTGGCAAGGTAGGCATTTTCCCGGAACACTGGCTGATCAGCTTTCTATGTCATGAATCATTTAGAGAAAATATGTGATTTACAAGCAAACACTGTTGTGATTGAATTATTTCTAATGTTCCAGGAACATTCAAGGTGAGAGGGAAGTGGATCCCTGAAGTTCCATCCTAGCCCACTCCACAGACAGCTGTGCTATGAACATCCTCCCACAGACTGATTTCACCTAAACAAGTCAGACACACTGGCACTTACATGGATCGAAGGGTTTTATCTTCATGCTTCAGCTTTAAAAAGCGAATTCTTGCCATGGCACACACTTGCTGTCTCCAGAGGGCTGTGCCAGTTACAGTCGCCTTTCCAGTGTCTGAGAGTGACAGGAGACCTTGTTCCATTTCATCAGCAGAGAAGGCATCTCTTTCCTCTTCTGCCTGCTCCGCACTGAAAACACCATAATCTACAAAGAGTTTTCAAAGTTCATAGTTCAACGTAACTCCTTGACGTTTTTTATATGCAATAAAAACAGAAACACTGGCAGGGACAAGAATACACACAATTATCAACTGCTGACCAGTACTACATGGCAAGGCTGAACAGAACTATCTTCTAGTTTGTTACAAGGGAAGAGATCTCAGTTAAGATGGGCTCTTTGGGGAGTATTAAGTAATAGAAAACACTTTAGGACCTTGAAGAGATGTACAGAAAATCCATCTCTCATCCACTGTTCTGTATCCAGAGATCTCTTCAAGTTTTCTACTCATGAGGCTTTCCCCCAATAATTATACACTTTAGTAAAAGACACCTGAAGGTTAAAGTATTAAGTAGAATTGTTCATGTTTAAATCTGATGTATAAATAGACCCCCTAAGCCATCATGGAAAACTCTCCAAAAGGAAATGTTCATCATTCATGGAAACCTGTGTTTTCATAAAATAGACTTCTTGTTGTTTTTGCATCTTTAGCAGAGATCACTTAAAAAATTTAGAAAAACTGTGGTATATTGAAAACTGTGTTAGAATCACAAGCTACCACTTCAAGTTCTAAGGATTTCCTGGTCCAGCTTGCAGGCTAAGGGGGCTCTGCAGGTAAGTGTGGCAACTGGCCTCTCAGCAGGGAGTCTGCAAACAGCCTGATTAGAACAAGGTGGGTTGAGTTCTGCATCTCTGTCTTAGGGAGAAACCTGCATTGTCTCTGTTTTTAAGGTATGGATTTTAAGAAATCCAATCCAATCTAAAAATTGGGCACTGGTACACATTCTTCTCTGGACAATTCAGGAGGACTTTGCAAAATAAGTTACAGAATGAAGTCTATGTTACAGGCTTTTCTAAAAATCGAATGTCTGCCTCTCCGTTGTTGTATCTTATGAAACAAGTACATAAGCACTTACCTCATCACCCATTTAATATTTAATAGCAAGTCAGGAGTAAAAAAAAAAAAAAAGTCCTCTTTCTGTGTCCTACATGTTTGGATTTCCAATTGTTTTTTAGCCATGTTTAAAAATATAGTTAACTATTCAAAGCAATTTTAGCTAGTCATTTCTATCTCTGAGGATGCCCCAAAAGGTAAGGATTCATATTTAGCAGAAAAAGAGCATAAGATGAATTTAAAAATAGTTTTCCTTGGCTGACCCAGAATTTTACCTTCTTGATCAGTTGCTGCTTCACCCTCCAGCTTCAGGAAGACATCTTCCAGGGTTGTCAAGCTGACGCCATAATTAATAATCCCCTGGTCAGAGTGGCTGTCTAGGCCACAGAACAGATCTGCATGACAGAAGGTGCAGAAATGTAAATCCAGAGTAATTCCTGACACGCTTCTGTACCTGAAAGCAGAATTTAACTCTATCTTCTAATCCTAGGGTAACCGTTAGAACTATGGGTTTACAGAAATCTCCAGGTCTCTCTTTTTAATCAGTCTTCGTGTTTGATAATATGCTGCTGAGTATTTAAAGTTTGAATTGAAGTTTTACTGGAATATGTACACTCAAGAGTCAAAAAAAAAAAATACCGGGTGCCAATTTTGATTGTCCACTTTTAAAATTTTCCAACATCTTTGCACATTCTCCCATGCTACCTCTTCTGCATGGGAGGAGTTTCCCGGCAATGATCTGCAAAGGCAACTCACTGTCCTCTTTCAAATGCATCCTTAGAACGCTTAGGCTAGGTCCACACTACCCGCCCGATTCGGCGGGTAGAGATCGATCTTCTGGGATCGATTTATCGCGTCTCATCTGGACGCGATAAATCGATCCCAGAAGCGCTCCCCCGTCGACTGCGGAACTCCTGCTCGCCGAGAGGAGGAAGCGCTGTCGACGGGGGAGCTTGCCTGCGCCGCGTGGACCCACAGTAAGTAAACTTAGTTCGATCTAGGAAATGTCGACTTCAGCTACGCTATTCTCGTAGCTGAAGTTGCGTTTCCTAGATCGATCCCACGCCCCAGTGTGGACCAGCCCTTAGCTGCTATGATGCCTTAACAAACAACCCAGCAAGGTTTAGACAGCTGATTCACTGGGACCACTGCCTTTCCCACCGACCAGTTTCATTTCATTATTTTCTTGGGTTCACCTCATTTGTTTGTTTAATCTACCTACCTACCATTATTTTTCAAATTTCAACCTTTTGCGCATTTTCAGGTTCTGACTAGGGCTGGATCTGTAAATGCCAAAATGTGGTAAGACAGACTACGCTTTCGGTATTTCCAGCCCAGCTGGAAACACAAAAGTAGTAGAACTCTTATGAGGAAGCATGGACTCAAAATTCTGGCCCTTTGCAGACTCAAAGAAATATCAAAATTTAAATAACTAAACTGAAACTAAAGTCCGATTCCCAAACATGCGGGAACAATTTGTATAATGGGGCTGCTAAGAGCCATTGACCCTGTATATAATGGAAACCACTTCAAGCCAGGGGGTGTGGCAGTACCCCCAGCACCTATACTGATTCCTTTCAGTCTCCTTCATCATTACCCTGCATCTAACAGAACAAACAAATATTTGTGTCAGGTTCAATTTTTATGTACTTTCTCATGAATGGAAGAAAACCACATATTTTGATCTTAAATACATAGAGAGACTAAAATCTTGGAAAAAATTCCTTATGCAAACGTTCATCATCAGTAGGTTACCTTCCTGATGGAATTCAGGAGGCAGATACAATATCTCTCAACATTAATTAAAAAAAAAAACAGAAAAAAGATAAATAATTCTATGCATGGTAGATTCTGGATTATGTAAACACATAATTACCTGGAAATTTATCCACATTTTCTAAGGGCAGCGTATAACTCAGTTCATTTTCACTCTGTCCTGTGAATGTGGCATCAGGGATGTACTGTCTGACCAGAGATGATATGTTCTCAGAGTCACAAACCTCACTGACATGCATCCTGTTCATATTAAGAAGGCAAAGGTTTACATTTTCACAAGAACAATGTATTTATCGTTATGATGTCATATACCAAGAGAGCCAAATCCATCAGTCCTTACTCTGGAATAACATCCAATCCCTGCAGCAGATCTTAATTAGACAAAACTTCAGCGGCAATTTTGTCTAAGTAAGGATTGAAGGATTTGTTACCAACGCCTTGTGTTATACCTACCTCATGGGTTGGCTAATGTAATAAAACAAGTAGTTAGGAATAACCAACTGATTTAACAGTATCCACAGGAAGAGTTTGGCAAAAAGAGTCTTACAAAGGGCCCAATTCTGCAAGGTGCTTAGGACCCTCAGAGTCTATTGAAAGGAGATGAGGGTACTCAGCATCTTATAAGAGATACCCAGAATTTTAGGATCAGGCTGAAAAGAAAGATGGCTTTTAGGATGGAGTGCCCTCTGAGCCAACAGCTCTGTTACCTGGGGAAGTGAATCACATCTGCTTCGTGGAGCATTTCATTACTAAGATTCTAGGAATTCGGCACAATAATGAGAAAAAAAATTAATTGGCTGTAAGCTGAGTCTGAATACCCGCGGCGTTACATCAGATGAAAGGTGATCTCAGATCATAGTGCCTTAACAATACAATTAACAGCAAAAATATATTTATTTTTCATAACTGGAACCATAGATATTCCATGTGCCAGGTTGGGAGAACAATTTGACACAATCTCTTCAATACATTTTGAAGTTTTTATACTCATTCCAGTTAAACTATATTAGGAAGCATTTATATTTAAATTCCCAGAGATGTTGCTTGATAGGAATGAAATAACATTTCTTCTGCTACTGTAATGCAAATTCAGCACTACGAGGAATGTTTTCAAACAAAATAAAATACAATACCTTAAGTGATACCCAATCCCCCATTTTTTCTTCAAAAACAGAGAAGATCCAACACACTTTATTCTCCCATGTGAAATAAAAGCTTTCCGGTCTAAGAAAAGAGAAAAACAAAATCATTTATATAATGAACCTCACTTTCTGGAATGAATTCTTCTTGAGTCATTAATAAAATTAAGAATCTAAAGTACAGCATCTAATAAGCAGATCATAGGACGCTGGTTACAACACATGGAGTGATAATTCAAGAAAGAATGGGCATGCAGAGGTTAGAGGTGAAAAGAATAATTTAGGAAGGATTACCAGCAGAAATGCGTTTTTAAAGAGGAATTAAGACAGATGGGGTGCATGGTGGACACATGGGAAACCATTGCAAGAGTAGGAGCAATATGATAAAAGACAGAATTGCCAAGGGTAAAATAGGCAAAGGAAAAGGACTACAGAAAGCAACCTGACCCTGACAGAGCAACAGATGCAAAACCTGGAGACGTATGTCCACAGCTATGATGATGGATATCCCCCCCCAACACGTCTTTCAAAATCCAGGAGTTCTGCACATGCCTATCACAATATGTTGCGTAACTCATCCAGTGCATTTAATGCCCCAGACAATTACTCTGCTCTCAAATGAACTCTCATAAAACAATGATAAAAGACAAAAACACTCCACCAAAACACTTTTCACAAAGCAAGCCCTCCATGACTGTCCTCCCAAGCCTTGTCCTCAAAGGAAACCTGTATAACACCTTCAAAAGATGAGCCTGGGAACTTCAAATCATGACTACACTGGACACTGAAAACCAGGGACTTAACAGAGACACTAGTTTTATGGCCCTATTACAACAACTTGTAACACACCTGCTGCCTACTAACCCTCCATTGTCCTATGACTGCAGAAGTATTAATTGCCTGCTTCATTTTAAGTAGTCTCCTACAACATGTGTGAATCCCATATGTTTTACAATCTGTCCCATCCTGTATTTAGCTTGGCTACCTTCTCCAGACCTGAGGAAGAGCTCTGTGAAGCTCAAAAGTTTGTCCCTTCTACCAGCAGAAGTTGGTCCAGTAAAGGATATTACACCTCATCTACCTTGTCTCTTACAAAGAGCATAAGCAGTGAAAGGGTACAATGAGGTTGTGGTGAGATTAGGTAAGGGGGCTGCTGTGGGTGAGGATGACACAGTACGACTATTTCACAGCCACATGTACATTCAGAATTAGAACGGTTTCTTAGACGTTATTGTAATGTGAATAGAGATCTGAAGGAATTAAAATAATCTCTGCCCCCAGATCAAGAGTATGACAAAGGAAGGATGCTAATATCAGGAAATGAAAGGGGAAATTATTTGGTGAAAATGGCAGGTTAGCAAACTGGACTACAGAGTTGTTCATTCATTTGCAGGACATGACTGGAGTTTTAAATTCAATATTGCAGCAAAGCCTCCACATTTCTGACCAGAGGACTATTAAAATGGTATATTTTAATTAAAAAAAAAAAGACACACACACACCCCTTTCCAGGATAAATAGTCAATAGCAGATGGACATGAATTCACACTATATGTGGCCCCTCATAACCCTATGATTCTAAAGCAGAACCAATTTATGGTGAACTTGGATATAGTGAAACTCAACTTATCAGTGAAGCACAAAGCCCTGAATTGCTTCATTGCAGTTCAATGAGTTTTTCTTCCCCTGTTAGGGCCAACCTTTCAGTCCTTATTGAGTCAAAACTTCTATTAAAGGCAATGAGGATGGAATCCTGGTACCACTGAAGTCAATGGGAATTTTCCCATTGCTTCAATGGTACCAAGATTTCACCCTAAGAGTTTAGCCTCAGCAAGGTCCATTCTAAAAGAAAACTCTGCTTATAAAATCTTATTCCATCTACTTATAAAATCTTATTATCTAATGAAACAAGCTGGTCTCACCAGCAAGGATATCAGCTTCATCCATGAATTGGGTACTGAATAGAGTCACTCGACCAGCTCTACGTTCTTTCAGTAGGGTCCACACATAGTGTCTGGAACGGGGATCCAATCCAGCAGTTGGCTCATCTAATAGCAAAACCTGCAAACAGGGGTGAAATCAGACCTTCACTGTGTTGCCAATTCTCATGATTTTAGTGTGAGTTTCGTGATAATTGATGTTTCTCTTACAGCTTCAGCTGCTGGAGTCAAGAGATTGCATGAGAGTCTCAGCTATCATGTTTTAACAAAGTGTGCATCCCTCTTAGTTGCAGGGAAATGATGGAAAACATGAACTGAGGGCACCTTATAGGTGCAAAAACCAGAAAGCAAATAAACAGAACCCCTAGATTTTTTTTAATATCATGATTTTTACATGAAACTCATGATTTTGGGGACCTGACAAGATTTTCAAACACTTGAGGTTGGCAATACTGCATTCAGATTCAGTTACAATGAATAATTTTTGGTATATTTACAGATTTGAGTGGTTTTAACTCTTTCATTTTCTTTTCAGGTGATTTTAACATCAAAATGCAACTCTACAGGCTTTTCTCCATGGGGACATCCAGGAAAATTAATCTGAATTAACTAAAGGTATGAATTTGAAGTGGATTGGTTAAACCACACTAAATCCCTGTGTGGTCATTGTTATTCATAATCAAAATGGCTTCAATTAACTCTGGAAGTGAATTAAACTAAACTGAATTAAGGCCACTTTAATTTTGAATGATAGTGTCCACACAGAGATTTAATATGGTTTAACTAATCCACTTTAAATCCAGACCTTTAGTTAATTCAATGTAACTTTCCTGGATGTGTCTATGGAGACAAGCCCTATGTCTGTATTTTTACTGGTTTTCCTAGTTTATTTATTTATTATCCTTTTTGTTTGTGCTAAACATGGTATTGATGTAGCCTCGATCTATCTTTCTTTCGTTTGGTAAGTAAATTTCAGTCAATATTCTGGAATCATTTAGGTATTTTCCAATCTTGTTCCTTGGACACATCATATTGTTTGAGATGATGTTTATAAATTAATGGCATGAAAATGTACTTTGTATGGTCTCAATCCTGCAAAGACTTACTCGTGTATCTAACTTTACGCACTATGAGGAGTTCTATTGAAATTAATAGGCGCTAGGGTGCTCGCAGTGTGTGGAGAGAAGTAGGTGTGTAAGTCTTTGCAGGATCAGAGATTGTGTGTTTAAATACATGTACGATATAAACACCAGTTGTGCATATGACCGCTCCTTTTTACCTCTGGATCTCCTAACATGGCTATCCCAAGAGACAACTTTCTTTTTTGTCCACCACTCAGTTTATTAGCTTGGGTGTCCTGAATCTTGATAATATCCATCTGTTTCAAAACTTTTTGCACCTGGAAAATGACAGAAAAATAAATGTCAAGGACTGGTATGTTTAGGCTTTTGGGTGCTATTATTCCCAAAATATAAACTTGCAAGTAACCGTTTCATATAACTACGGTGGTTACACAACAACATGTGTGTCTGGCAGCAGGTCCTGGATGCTTTTTTGTTAGAAAACAGTGACGCAGCAAGAAGAATTGTAGTAAGATCTTGATTAAGCATGCCCACAAGCCAATGTTACATGCTGAGAGGCCTGCGTTTATCTGACACTAGCCTGGCCAGGTTTGCACTCCTGAGGTCCGGGTGTCACATTCAACTAGATCACTCCTGAAACCTCCAGTTCTACTTATCCTGCAGAAACGACGCGGATTGAGATGTCATACAAGAGCACAAGTTCTCGGATTTAAAACCCGACTATTTCACAGCTGCAGGTCCATTCAGAATGAGACTGGTATCTCAGCTATCACTGAAAAATGAATGGAGATGTGACGGTATTGAAATAATCTCTACTATCATGGCACTATAATGGAGTGCAGCAAGAAAAGTGGTTTTGCCTCCCTGGTGTGGTAAAATGAAAAGGGTTACGTAGATGCTTAGGGTACATCTACAAAGCAATAAAAACCCAGTGGCAGAAAGACTCAGAGCCTGGGTCAACTGACTTGGGCTCACGGGGCTCACGCTGCGGGACAAGTGTAGACATTTGGGCTCATCCTAGAGCATGGGAGCTGAAACCTGATGAGGTGGGAGGGTCTTGGAGCCCAGGCTCCACCCTGAGCCTCAGCATCTACACTGCTATTTGTACAGTTGACCCGGGCTCTGCGACTTGCTGCCATGGGCATTTTTTGCTGTGTAGATGTACCCTCAGCGCCAGTTTTAAAGGTATTTGGGATCCTAAAGAAGCAAATGGGCCCTACTGGGATTTTCAAAAGTGCCCCAAGCACCTATTTGCAGGTGTCGGGCCTAAATATCTTTAAAAATCTGGCCCCAAGCTCTTTGGGCAGGGGCCATCTGTTCTGTTTTGCACAGCGCCTAGCACAACGGGGGCCGGGTCCATGACTGGGGCTGCTAGAAGCTAACACAAAACAAACAAATAATGAGTATTCTCCCCTGTACAAGGGGCTCTGCAGGTACTCCCATTTTCATGGAAACCTGCACCTGTGATATTTCTTATATATAATTGGCTAGATTTTTTGTCAGTGTAAATTGAATTTACAAATGTCTTATTCTTAGACAAATTTTATACCACACAATTTGCATGAGAAAATGACATGATAAGAACATAACAACAGACATACTGGGTCAGACCAAAGGTCCATCAAGCCCAGTATCCTGTCCTCTGACAGTGGCCGGTGGCAGGTGCCCCAAAGGGAATGAACAGACAGGTTATCATCAAGTGATCCATGCCCTGTCACGCAATCCCAGCTTTGGCAAACAGAGGCTAGGGACACCATTCCTGCTCATCCTGGCTAATAGCCATTGATGGACCTATCCTCCATGAATCTAGCTCTCTTTTGAACCCCATTATAGTATTGGCCTTCACAACGCCCTCTGGCAAGGAGTTCCAGAGGTTGAGAGCATGTTGCATGAAAAAATACGTTCTTGTGTCTGTTTTAAACCTGCTAACTGTTAATTGCATTTGATGGCCCCTTGTTCTTGTATTATGAGAAGGAGTAAATAACACTTCCTTATTTACTTTCCACTATACCACTCATGATTTTATAGACCTCTATCATATCCCCCCTTAGTCACCTCTTTTCCAAGCTGAGAAGTCCCAGTCTTATTAATCTCTCCTCATACGGAAGCTGTTCTATACCCCTAATCATTTTTGTTGCCCTTTTCTGAACCTTTTCCAATTCCATATGATGCCGTGAAGTAGAAGTTCTTTCCAAGTGAACATATACTTACCTCCGCAGCTCTCAAACTGTGGGTTGGGACCTTAAAGTGGGTCGTGACCCCGTTTTAATGGGGTCACCAAGGCTGGCATTAGACTTGCTGGGGTCTGGGGCTCAAGCCCAAGCCCCACTACCCGGGACCAAAGTCCAAGGGCTTTGGTGCTGTGTGGCAGGACTCAGGTTACAGGCCTCCTGCCTGGAGCTGAAGCCCTCGGATTTCGGCTTTGCGCCTCACCCCACCCACCCCAGCCTGAGGCGGTAAGGGCTTGGGTGGGCTCAGGGTTCAATCCCCACTCCTGGGGTCATGTAGACATTTTTGTTGTCAGAAGGGGGTCACAGTGCAATGAAGTTTGAGAACCCCTGACTTACCTCATACTCTACCTCAACGGCCCGAATCCCTTTGATTTCAGCAAAAACTCGCAGATTTTCTTTCACTGTTAAAACTTCAAACTGAACGTTGAACTGTGGGCAAACCCCAAATAATGCTCTAATTTCTTCCAGATCCTCCATTTCTGATAGTTTGTACTTGTATATAGTTGCAGAACCTGTACACATGAACAAAGAAAGATTGATGATGTGTCCTTTGTTCTTTCACCCAAGCACATTTGAAATCAAGGAGTCCTTGTGGCACCTTAGAGACTAACAAATTTATTTGGGTATAAGCTTTCGTGGGCTAGAACCCACTTCATCAGATGCATGGAGTGGAAAATACAGGAGCAGGTATAAATATCTGAAAGGATTGCTGATATATGACATCATGTGCCAGCAATGCCCCTCTGCCATGTACATTGGCCAAACCGGACAGTCTCTAGGCAAAAGAATAAACGGACACAAATCTGACATCAGGAATCATAACATTCAAAAACCAATAGGAGAACACTTCAACCTCTCTGGTCACTAAATAACAGACCTAAAAGTGCAATTCTTCAACAAAAAAACTTCAAAAACAGACTCCAACGTGAAGCTGCAGAACTGGAATTAATTTGCAAATCAGATTAGGCCTGAATAAAGACTGGGAGTGGTTGGGTCATTACAAAACCTAAATCTAATTTCCCCAATAATAATTTCTCCCTATTGTTACTCACACCTTCTTGTCAACTGTCTGTAATGGGCCACTCTCTTACCATTTCAAAAGAGATTTTTCCTCCCTTGGTATCCTGCTGTTAATTGATTTATCTCATTAGACTGACCTCAGACTTGGTAAAGCAACCCCCATCCTATATATTCATATATTTATACCTGCTCCTATATTTTCCACTCCGTGCATCTGATGAAGTGGGCTCTAGCCCACGAAAGCTTATGCCCAAATAAATTTGTTAGTCTCTAAGGTGCCACAAGGACTCCTCGTTGTTTCTGCTGATATAGACTAACATGGCTACCCCTCTGACACTTGAAATCAAGCATATTCTTCTTTTCAGGTTAGAAGTGTATCATCGTACCATCCGATGGCTGGGAAAGTCCACTGAGGATGTTCAGTAGAGTAGTTTTTCCAGCTCCACTATGACCAAGTAACGCAGTGATCTGGCCTTCATAAATATTTAAGAACAAACCTAGTATAAAAATAGTATTATGTTAGGATTAAAGTTCGTGAAGTAAATTAAGTCCTTCCTCTCTCTTTCTATGTGCCCATCACCAAAGTATGGTGTCCGGGTGCCAAACATGACAATTAAAGAAATAAGATTTCTGTCTAAGAAGAGATAAGCAAAGTCAGAAATTCAGAACCCACAATGTGAGTTACATCTTCAGTAACCAGGTTCAAACTTGCAAGAAGTTTTTCATTATATTAGTCAAGAGGGTGCAATGGGGGAAAAGAGACACAGATGTAATAACTTTTAGAAAGATCTTAAATTGCTTTACTCTGTTCCTACAATGCTCACTCCCTTTTATTCTTAGTAAAGATAAAAATACAGTCACAGGGTAATCATCAGTTGCATGAATTAGGTTTTGGGATAGTCTTTCAAACAGTCATGGTGGATACAAATTTTGCTTCTTTACTTCTTCCACCTTTTGATTTCAACATTTCTTACAGCTATTAGTTTTCCTTCTTATATAACAGGGATTAAATGTTGCAAAAAAAACATTTGCAATGTCCCTAGATTTACATGTTAATAAGTATGGATAAGCAGAATTACTGTATCTTCTCACAGTAAGAAAAGAGCAGCCCGAAAATTTCAGAATTGATTGGGTTCATTTTTGGTTAAAATCCAAACAAAAAGGTTTAAGAAACTTTTCATACCTCTCAAAGCTTCTATTTTCTTGTTCTTTGTTTTATATGTTTTTTTAATATTGTTGAGTCTAAAGGAAGGGAAGCAAGTTATCATTAGCACTGGATTCCAATTATTGAGTAAATACTGCCTTGCACCATAATAAATAATACCACCTTGATCATATATAATGCTTTGCTTCAGTAGATCTCGAAGTGCTTTACAAAGGAGGTCAGTAACATTATCCCCATTTTACAGATCGGGAAACTGAGGCACAGGGAGGCGGAGTGATTTCCCCAAGGTCAGTCAACAAACAGCAGAGCTCAGAATAGAACTCCGGTGTCTGGACTTCCAGTCCAGTGCTCTCTCCACTAGATAACACTACCTCCCTAGTAATTTATACCTGTGCAAGGTAGTGTAAACCTCATCTGGTAGCCTTTTACAATCCCCGTTTACAAGTGTTAATGTCTACACAGAGTGGAAGATCAGCCCCTTCATGTATAAATATACGTTACATCAGATTGTCCTTTTACCTTTGAAGGCTTTGGGGATCAAATCTGAAGTAGGTTGCAGGTACAAGGAGTTTGGGTTCCCCCTGCCATAGTTATTTTTGGACAAAATTAGCATCACAAAACCAATTTACAGTTTGGCTCAGTTCATGTATGACTGGCCTGATTTGGTTCCTAATCCCATCTGCATGGTAACAGCGCTTGACCTAACTCTGTACTCTTACTTTGTGGAAGAACGTATTCTCGCAAAAATCCCACGTAGGGGAAAGCGGAGTAGGCTGAAGTAAAGCTAAATTGATCGTTGGAGCAGGGATAGCAACAGCTGCAGGTGAGCTCTGCTAATCCTCTGATACCATACGTAAGCTACAGGTTTCTTCTTATATGCAGTAGAGTTTTACCTGATGGCTTCCTTCCCGTCAAATTCTGAAGGCACTGGCTCCATGCTGTCATTGAAGATACGTTCATGGTTTTGTTCAGTTTCAGGTCTCTTACCAGCATAACCTCTCCTGCTTTTGCACCAGTATGATGGCTTCAGGCAGAACAAAGGGGGATATTTCATACCATATTTGTCTAATTGGGAACAAAGACGATGAATCTTTAGTTTATCCAGGCATAGTAGACTAAAGCCTAATTCATGGCATTAAACACTTTTAGCGTCAAAAATTTTAAAGGTATTACGTGCCTAATGATGCAGATGGGCACCTTGCAGGATTTTCAAATGTGCCTAGGCCCTTAGCTCCTTTAAAAATCCCATTAGGCACCTACTGGCATCTTTAGGCACCCAAATACCTTTAAACATCTGACTCTTTATTGATTTCAGCACTGGGCAAATCCATCTCTCTACAGCCACAAAAGACCAACTGTTAGAAGAACTGGTATATCTCTACAGCAAAATAGGAGGGCTTCGTGTGGTTGGGTTCATATGCCCATGTGTTCCAGAATCCATTCTGGGCATAACAGCACATAAGAGACAGGAGGAAATCCACTGCTCTGCAGATGTTTCCACCCATCCCTCAGCACAGGCGGTTCATGGAAAGCCTCTACTCAGGTTACTTTAATCATTAGGCTAAAGTAGCCTCTGTCCTGCACCTTCAGCTGGAGGATCGGGCCCATGGTTAATCTCTCAAGCATCTGTCATAGCTGTTAGAACCAGGTGCTGGGTTCAGGATCTGAGCTATCATGAGAAGAAAAAAACACCCCATACACACTCAAAATGGAAGGGGAAGGGGGAAATCACATTTCCCAAACATGGCTGAATAATTTTGGCCGGTTTATCAGGCTGACAGCAACAGCTTAAGAGGTAGGAGCATGTCATTGGTATTTCTTTAGCTTCCCTGGCCTTGTCTGCCCTAGTCACAGGGCTGGGTTAAGGCACAGGCACAGTAGGGCTGTGCGTAGGGTTCTGGCTCCTGGAATCATTTAATGACCTCTGAATCTCAGATACCGTTTAAAAACAGCTGTTTTGAGCCCTTGTCAATGCAAAGGAAATGCTGAGAATGTGACCTGAAGGAAACCGAATGCAGAAACGTCCACCTGAGTCTATAGGTGTGAGGGGTTTGACCCATTCCAAGAGGGGGTTTGCTCCAGGACTGCTTTGAGGGCTCTCACCCACTGTGTACATGGCAGGAGGAAAGCCCCATGCAAGCAGAAACACCCCGGCTGCTGGGATAAGTTTTGTATATGCCCTTACTTGCTACTAGCCCTGGGGGAAAGGGAGGTTCTGCTGCTGGGGGACAGGAAGGGGTGGGAAATGCTGCTGACACTGGAAGTGGGGAGCAGGGTCATGTTGCAGGGGCTCTGGATTGCCTTAACTTTGTTATATACAGTTTATGATGCCAGATAGCATGTACTGGAGCAGTGGGACATTCCGCTTTGGACGATATTTTCATATTCAAGGGTCCAAATTTCATATGACTGTTAGTATTCCCAGCTGTGAACATCTGCCAAATCTGCACGCTTGTCTCTATTAATTTTATTTTAAAGGTTGAGGCTACCTAAAGTGTGATATGAAAGCTGATGCTTGGAGGAAGAGGGCAAGGGAGAGGGGATCAAAAGGGATCCTTATGAGATGTGGGATCTACACCCAATCCATAGTCTGTTGTCTGGAAATATTGTTTAACACCAGTTACAGATGAAAGTGACATCAGCTGATCCACCCAATGTGGGATGGTAAATTCTAATTCTACATTTTCCTTTGTTCCGTGTTATTCTATCATTACTTGTACTGCTTTGAAATAAGTGGGGGCAGGGGGCCTAGGGAAAGAGAGAGAGAATTATAGGAGCAAGTGTATGTATAAAAGAACATATACAGTATTTTAATTATAAATATACATACCAGGCAAAACTTTATCAAAATAGATAGCCAATAGCATATATAAAACACTGTCAAAAATCAGTAGGACATAGGCAGTAAATACAGCATATGATTCCTCCATCATGTTAGAAAAATAGAAACCTATTCCATATTTTTCTAAATGTAAAATCTGAAAGGAAAAAAACAAAGACTAAGAATCTTTAGCTGAAAAACCAGGCCTATAAGGTCAGAATTTTGATGAAATTGATGCAACACGGTTATCAAGAGAAGCTTTGGGAAGTCCAGCACTATATTCCCCCCACACTCCTTTTAGTTTCTTTTCCTCACTAGAAATACGTTTCTACTAACGAGAGGGAGTGTGTAGGTTTTCATTCAAAAGTGCTCTAGAAACAGATTCACACCGGCGAAGTGCAACCTCATATCATCATTTTGGGGCATGTGTCAGACTCTTCTATTGGAGGCAATATAATCCAGTGCAGACAAATTACATTCACATGTCATGATTTCTTTCTTTGTATGGGGAAACTGTAGCAAACGGACTTGCACTTGCTGGACACTTGAAAACTAGCGAGCAGCAAACTTTCTGGGGCAGTGTTTGTACAGCACTTAGAACACTGGCACCTTTAAATACTACCATCAAACATAATAAGCAGTACCCTAGCCTGGCAACTGTCAGGTACATACAGCCAGTTAGCTACCAGTTACAGCTTTACTGCATGTGTGTTCCAAATAATTCACCATACCTTTGAGATTCCAGTAATAAAGGCAAAGGGGCAGAGGAGACCCAAAGCCCATTCCAAGGGTGCAGGAAGTTTTGTCACCAATGTAATAAAGCTCAGACATGTAGAGAAAAAGGTGAGGATGAATCCAACGGAGCTGGTGACTTTAGGCTTCTTTAAGAGGGAGCTGAGCATGAAACAGAAGTGGATCTGCAGATAAGGAAGCTTCCAGTTAGTGGAACGCATTTCCATCAGAGGTTTAAAATGCATCATACACATTGTGTCGGACATGCTAGGGAGAGCCACTGAGTTAAGAGTTGGCCTTTAGGAGACAAACTGGAGAGGCTAAAGTCAGTGGGAGCTGCACCTGTGCAGCACCTTAAGACGTGGCCTATCCGCAGAAGTTCATGACTTGATTGGCTGTAAACACTTCAGACTGAAACGAATCCATATTCAGGGTCTCTAGGGCAGTAGTTCCTAACCGGGGGTTTGGGACCCCCTGGGGGCCGAGAGCAGGTTTTAGGGCGGGCCACCAAGCAGGGCCAACATTAGACTCACTGGGGCCAAGGGCAGAAAACCAAAGCACTGCCATGCAGGGCTGAAGCCTGGGACCCCGCCACCAGAGGCTGAAGCCAAAGCCTGAGAAACTTAGCTTCGCGGGGCCCTCAGTGGTGTGGGGACCCAGAAAAATTACCCCGCTTGCTACTCGCTAATGCCAACTCTGGCTTTTATATGCAGAAAAACAGTTGTGGCACAACTGGGCTGTGGAGTTTTATAGCATGTTGGGGAGGTGGGGGGCTCAGAAAGAAAAAGATTGAGAACCCCTGCTCTAGGGTATATATGTGTATTATATTAATTGTGCGTGTGTTTTATTTTACGTAGTAGCTGGGTGTCCTGTTAGTAAAATGGTTTCAGTCAATTTCACTTATAAACTCTCTCTTTTTTTTCTGGGGCTGTTTCATTTTCTTCACCTACTATTTTAAGACACATCCAGATTTCAGGTAACTTTTTTTCCCCCCCTCAGTGAAGGCCTAAATTTTTGTTGGGTTGGTTGGTTTGTTTTTGTTTTCTTAAATTCTCCTTAACTATTAGTTGGTCACTGATTCACATAATTTTGTGGGGGTTTTAATACTATATACAAAAACGATGAAAAATTAAGGTGCTGACAATAATTAGGGTAAAGAAAATAGGTTAGCTCTACATCCATCAGTAACGGCAAAGCTCGGGAGAAGATAACCTTCAAGTTTTAGGTAACACTAGAAATGGTTAATTCCAGGTGGTCTCTCTTTTCATGCATGCATGTGACCAAGTATCATCAATGAATAATATTTGTACTTGCACAAGTAAACATATCTCTAGTCAATTAATTCAGAACATAAGAACGGCCATACTGGGTCAGCCCAGGGGTTCAGCTAGCCCAGTATCCGGTCTTCCGACAGTGGTCAATGCCAGGTGCCCCAGAGAGAATGGACAGAACAGGGCAATTACTGAGTGATTCATCCTGTCATCCACTCCCAGCTTCTGACAGTTAGAGGGTAGGGACACCCAGAGCATGGGGTTGCCTCCCTGACCTTCTTTGCTAATTGCCATTGATGGACCTCTCCTCCATGAACTTATCTCCCTGTGAAGCACCTTGCATTGGTCACTGTCAGAAAACAGGATACGGGGCTAGATGGACTATTGGTCTGACCCTGTATGGCTATTCCTATATTATCTAATTCTTTTTTGAACCCAGTGATAATTTTGGCCTAGGCAACAAGTGCCACAGGGTGACTATGTATTGTGTGAAGAAGTACTTCCTTATGTGTGTTTTTAACCTGTTGTCTATTAATTTCACTTGATGACCCCTAGTTCTTGTGTTATATGAAGAGTAAATAACCCTTTCTTACTCACTTTCTCCACACCATTCATGATTTTATAGACCTCTACCATATCCTCCCTTAATCGTTTAACAGCCTATTTAGACCCATCATTTTGTCTGTGAAGTTGGGATTATATTTTCCAATGTGCATTGCTTTGCATTTGTCAACACTGAATTTCATCTGCCATTTTGTTGCCAGTCATCCAGTTTTGTGAGGTCCCTTTGTAACTCCTTACAAAATTGCTCAGGATAGTTAGGTCCAAAGCAGACTGTGATTCATTAATTAATTAATTAATTAATGGAGATATCCCATCTCCTAGAACTGGAAGGGACCTTGAAAGGTCATCAAGTCCAGCCCCCTGCCTTCACTAGCAGGACCAAGTTCTGATTTTGCCCTAGATCCCCAAGTGGCCCACTCAAGGATTGAACTTACAACCCTGAGTTTAGCAGGCCAATTATCATCTGCAAATTTTGCCACTTTGCTGTTTACCCCTTTTTCCAGATCATTTATGAATATGTTGAACACCACTAATCCCAGCACATTATTCACCTCTCTCCATTCTGAAAACTGACTATGTATTTCTACCCTTTCCCCCCCTGTCTTTTAACCAGTTACTGATTCATGAGAAGACTTCCCTCTTATCCTGTGACTGCTTACTTTGCTTTAAAGCCTCTGGTGAGGAACCTGGTCAAAGGTTTCTAAAAGTCCAAGTACACTATATCCACAGGAATGCCCTTGTCTACATGTTTGTTGACCCCCTCAAAGAATTCTAGTAGATTGGTGAGGCATGATTTCCCTTTAAAATAGCCATGTTGACTCTTCCCCCAACAAATCATGTTCGTGTGGGAAATCTTGATCAATATCATGACTACTGTTGTTTAAAAGCCTAGTGGAATCACTCTCTCATATTCTATCTACGGAAGTGGGGAAGTTCAAAAAGTTACATTTGGGCAGTTTTATTTCATAAAATTAAAGCGGCATGCAGCACAGAAATCATTTCATTATTTACTGGCCACTATAGGATTCCCTGGGCACAAACGTTATATGTTCCCTCTCTCAAAGTTCCGTAAAGAAAATCGCTCTTTGTGGATGGATTTGAGATTAAAGTTCACTTTTGTCCATAGCCCACAGAGTCTGGTGTCTGTAAATTCTTTGGATGGTAATTCAAATAATGTCCAATTATGAGATTAAATGAGATTTAGAGAGATCGCTTCTTCAATTACTGTGACTACAGAAAAGCTACAGTGTTGGGCCACTCTCCGATCTGCCCTACGACTAGTAGCAATGTGGCTCATAGAAATTTTAAAGTTAGAAAGTGGAGAAATTTCATTTTAAAATCCCAACTTACAGATGCTATGCCATAAAAGAAAAACAGAAGTAATATTGCAAAGAAGCTGCTTGTGTAGAAATATTCATTAATCGTGACAGCTGTCAGCAGACTGGCCATAATCAAAACACAAACAGTATACAGCAAACTCCAGGATAACCTAAAAATGAAAATATATTGTTATCTTTCTGGATAATTGATGACTGTTGTCATGATTTCAGCCATATGGCAAATCCCATTGTTAGTTCAAATACTTAGGATATCCCTGGAAAAGCCACAGCAACATTTCACGTACAGTTGTGACATTAGTAAGGCATTATACAAAGGAGATTGCCAGACAATGAACTTGGGAACCCATCTGTCCCTCCCATGGGAAATGAGTGAGAAGGTTGAATAGGGAGGAGAGTTCTGCCAGGTCTCCCTTAGATTGTACTCAATCTTTCCACCAATGGAGGTACTGTTTGTCCCATTCGCCATCACCCCCCTTCCTCCACAGAGAACAGGCTGCCCCCAAACACCACAGATATCAGGGGACCAATGATTTGCAATGCCATCTGCTTGGAAGCCGCAGCCATCTGTGTCAGCTGTGAGTCTCCAGGCCAGCTATGACTACGCTGCCAGGAGTCCTATACCTTGCAGGGACTTGGTAGAGGTACGAGAAGGGGAAAACACTACAGTCTGTGGCTGTATTATATTTTTCCCCTCATTTCCATAAGTCTAGTGAGAGATGATGTTCATAACTGCAACCAACCACTCTATGCACAGAGACAAGGAGGGAAAGTTGCCCTGGAAGTGTCTGAGCCCTCAGCCCTGTGAGAAGAAGAGATCTATACATAGATCTAGTTGGTACAGTTGGGTCCCAGGGTTTTTAAGAAAAGCAAACATACTAGATTCATAGCTGACTTCCACACACGTTGTCTCATATGACATTGCCTCTCTTTCAGGTTGCAAAAATCAATGATATCATCAGCTCTCTCTAACCTCTGCTTAGCTTCCTTGTGTTTATTCCTTTTTCTTCTACCTTTATCCCCTTTACTACTGTTATAATCCCTATTGATGTTAAGTAAATACATGTTAGGCACACAAAATCTAATAAAATTTGATAACTTTTGAAAGGGCACCAGCTCATTAAATAGAGGTTCGCAAGTCCTAAGAGTTGCATTTTTTTGTAAAGTTTTCCAGTGGAGTTACTGTTAGGATATCGTCCTCGAAAACTGAAGAAGGCCTCCATCCCTGTCAAAAAAATACTGGCAGTAGCAGAGCAAGATTCCACACACTGCCCAAACAATGCACCTCGATCACATTCTGAAGGGACAACCTCTAATGGTAACGGGATAATGTCCACTCAGTCCTTGGCCTGTCCGCTTAGGCTATCCATAAAGACGCCAATCTAATTGAGGTTGGCTGTTTTCTTTCTGTGAGTTCCTCCTACCCACGAGAAGCTGGATGGAAACTGTCAATTCATTTTACAAATACTGAAGAATATATGTATTTTGGCACCTATTAACTTAAGACAGTAACCTATGCACTTCAGCTACTTGTGTTACTCACCAGAAGGCTGCATCCTGTAACCCCATAGTCTTCATCAATGCCTTGAGTTTCCTTTTTTCTCTTGTAAGACTGATTGACAGAAAGTGCATAAATGGAGAGAAACTCATTGCAACAGTAAAAAAGATAAAACCATGTTCCAGGGTAATTGATGGTATGATAGATGATGATCCCATACGGACACCACTAATCGATTTCATTTCTTCCCAGACAGAATGATTTGTCGTCATCTAAAAAAATTCAAGTTAGCATTTAATTTAGTTTTATGTAATGAAATAAGGTCACGGTACAGGGTTATAACATGTCACTTAATAATGTCAGTGGTGCTGTTAACGGATCATGTATTTCTGATGACTGCTACTTTCTCCTTTCTGGCCTTGAGAAATGCAGACTTCCCCCTTCGGGTCTATTCAAAATACTGACACTGAGATTGTCTTCCTAGCATGTTGCTTTAATTACATCACCACTTCTCTGCCTCCCCACTCTGGGTCTCTCTGATCCTTCCATCAAAAACCACATATCCAGTCTTTTAAGGCCTACCCCTGCTCAACCTATCACCTCTCGGATGTTATATCAAGCCAGGACCACATGCCTCCACTCTCCCAGCAATGGCAGCCTTCATGATACGCTAGCTCAGTTCTCTCTCAAGCACCTTCACTCTGTCTCCCAGGCTGCCCTCATTGTTAGGAGGAGCTCCATGATAAATCTACAAAGTCACAACACTATCCTCCTTCAAGTCCCTCCTTAAAGC
The DNA here is from genome assembly GCF_013100865.1 of Trachemys scripta elegans. Taxonomy (NCBI): domain Eukaryota; kingdom Metazoa; phylum Chordata; order Testudines; family Emydidae; genus Trachemys; species Trachemys scripta. The sequence goes on from NC_048311.1 coordinate 29,372,797, forward strand.
TGACTGCTACCGCGAAACACTTAATAGCTAGGGAACTGACGTGCTGAGAACGCAGCTTATTATACTAAACAATCATTTCGGTGTTGTCTTGGTCTCCTCTCCTCTCCTCTTCCCCCTGCTGGTTTTAATTCATTTGGGAGCAAGGATGGGCTTTTCATATGCCTAGACTGTAAGCTCTTTGGGGCAGGGACTGTCTTTATTACATATGTGTGCAGTGCTAACACAATGGGGCCTCTAGGTACTTCCCCAGTACAAGACAATTACATAATAAAATCGTTAGTCTTAATACTAACACTGACAACACTAAATTTCTCAGCTGACAAACCTCCCTTTCTGAGGTTATAATGTTGCATATAACGAAATCCAGTGCTAGGACCCATAATGGAGATGGGTGCAAACTATGAACTTGAACAGAATTGGAACAGGGCAGAGATCTATGAACCAAACATTTAAAAACAACGTTTCTTAAAAAAGAAATTGGGTGAAGTCAAAGCATAAACCAACATCAACTGCTCTTTAAACCTCATGTGTTACCCAGGAGGCCAGACTTGATGATCACAGTGGTCCCTTCTGGCCTTGGAATCTACGCCGATGGTAGAAATTATAATTGTTTCCACTGCGTATTGCAGCCAAAAGCCTTCAAGCCGTGAGAAATAGACATGAGATAGACCTCAAGGCCTGGTTTGTCAGGGATGTCACTGTAAATATCTCAGTAGATGGAAACGGTCATGGAGAGTTGGCTCTTTCTTGAGCCTTCACAAATTTGAACCTAGGGGGAGGTTTTTGAAGGTGCAATTGGGAGTTAGGTGCCTAAATGCCACTTGTGTCTTTTAAAATCTCCCCCCTGACTTTGAGGCCAGGTTACCTTTGCAATAGCCCCTCTCCTGTTTATCATTCCAACAGTGGAGATCAGGTTGCGCATTCTTGACAACATTCCTGACGTTTGGTCTGCTGGGGACTGGCTGCAGAGAATTCGCTCAGGTAACTTGGCCTATGCTGATCTGAAAAATCCCAAGTTTTTTAGCCCTCAGAACATGCTACAGGGGCTCCCCTATCTGCTCTCTCAGACTTTTAGTGGGTAAGATGAGCAATTGTCATGTTTTGTCGTTTTCTAAAACGACAAGAGGCACCTCTCAGAATGCTCTAGGCTCCCTTGCCAAATATTTCAAGACCGATATATCATCAAACTAAATAGCAACTCCATAACACACAGCAACGCAGCACAAAAATAAACCAAACTATCCACTGTCCAGACACATAATCCCTAACAATATTTGCTCATTCAGCAGGTTTCTTAAAAAGGCATGCCGTGCAGCATGCTCTGAAGTTTAACCGATTTGTATCATTGTAGACCAAGGACGAGGGGCACATTTCAAAGAAAAGAGGCCCACACAGAGAACGCCCTTCCAAAAGCCCCTCCTTTGGGCCAAGGGGAGTACCTCTGCAGATCTTAACTGCAGCGGCATAGCACAGGGAGAGAGGCATTCTCTCAGTTAAGAAGGTCTGAAGCAATTTAGGGTTTTAGAGGTCAATACCAACCCTTTCAACTCTACCCTAAAACCTCAGATATCCAGCCCAGTCAGGGGGGAGATTTTAAAAGATACAAGTGGCATTTAGGCACCTAACTCCCAATTGCACCTTCAAAAACCTCCCCCTAGGTTCAAATTTGTGAAGGCTCAAGAAAGAGCCAACTCTCCATGACAGTTTCCATCTACTGAGACATTGGTTGAGCCTGCTTGCAGCCAAATACTCCAATTACCAAATGGGCCGATGTATTCCACACTAGCTTTTGCTTCTGAGTGGATTTAAAATGTAGTCCCAAATAGAGCTGTAGTCTCAAAATAGGGTGACCAGACAGCAAGTGTGAAAAATCGGGACGGAGGTGGAGGGTAATAGGAGCCTATATAAGAAAAAGACCCAAAAATCGGGACTGTCCCTATAAAATCGGGACATCTGGTCACCCTATCTCAAAATGGCAAAGGAATTAATTACAGTCCAATGGTCCATACTGGAAAGAACAGCTGAAAACTCCTTGCCAGATTCAAATGATGTAAAGTGGCCTTGGCTACTTCTGAAAGATAATCATCCAGCTATAATCTGTACGTCAGTACCCGCTAGATGTTCCAGTTGGATTACGGCCACATTCTGCTGGGCACACGTGAGCTGCATTTCACTGGTGGTCTGGGAAGTTCTTTGTGTCAATACGTTTTGTAAGTGTTACCCTTTCTATTTTGTGACTTTCAAAACGGGTTGTAATTTTGCATAGAGAATAGGAGGGGTGCATGTTTTCTAGATGAAACTAAAAGTAGTCAGTTTCTGCAAACCATTCAGGAGTCTGAGTTATTTCACACGTTGTTCTTTGGTAGACGTTCCCGGCACAAGATGATCCATCGCTTTTTTTTTTTTACATTGTAATAATTCTATGCACTAAAGAAACCCTGATCACAGAAGGATTTATTTTGCTTAATGTTTAAGGGTCAGGTTAGAAGAAACAGAAAATAATTTCAGTGCAAGAATTCTGCTTACTTCTATAATAGCAGCATCAATGCTTGATTGCAGTGATAGAAATCCTCTGTACCAATATTTTGGACTATTACAGTAATGATCTGAAAAGTTATAACAAGAATCTGCAAAGACGAAAGGTCAAGTACATTACTTAATTGTGTGCAACAATCATTTTAATGCAAAATCAAGGTTGAGATTTTAATCCCACAAAAGTCAAGAAATTCAGATTTAATGGTACTACAATAATAACTCTGCAACAGCAGCAAGCAATGAGCTCCCAAGGATAGTGGAAATATCAAAGGATCAGCAGTGTATTGGACTGGTTCAGCGTCATCCCATGTAATAAATAGCAGGACCCCATTGTAGTGGATACACCTGACAGCGTCGCTCTTTTCTCACTGCTCCCCACCTGACTGCCTTAAACGTGCATGTGAAATGACAAAGCTCCCATTTACTTCAGTGGTACAGGATCAGCTCTATACGAAGGATCTGGGCATATTATTTTAATTCTTTAGATGGTTTACAACATGCCCAATGATTTAGCATTTTTAAAGTTTCTAATAAAAGCTGCTCAACTGCGATCTTCGGCTGGCCAAAAAAGCCCAGAACCCCAAACCAAAGAAGAAACAAAAAAACCTGGTATACCATTGTCTGCAGTGCTGCAGGCATTTCCACTCCCTGCTACACTCAAGTGCCTCATTCCTGCCCTGAACAACTGCTGTTCAAGATGAGAAGTGAAGACAGAGTCTCCACGCCAAATCAATTCTTCACTTCCCTACGTAGCCTCCCGAAACAGCAGAGGACTGAGAATGCTAGTTCAGTCCTCATCGGCCATCGGTTGCTAAATTTTGCTAGTAATTTTCATTATTTATATGGAGTGTATTTGGATGTGTAAAATAGACTATAGGGCAAGAATAAAATATAAAACATATATTAATCTACACCACAAGGCTGATCTGTCAGGCATGGACCCTACATGATGAGCCACGGGAAAAGACTGAAATGGAATGTAACATATCAAGTGGGATGAAATGTTTCAGGTAAAAGGGAGGAATATGCCTAAATCCTCAATTTAAAAAAAACAAACCCAAACAGTTTCTACCATCTATATATTTAAAAGAAAGTTGGTGTTGTTGGATTTTATTATTTTGTTACAAACAATAAAACAGACTTAAATTGGTGGTTCTTTCTAGGTCAGATACTCTCATGTAGACTAAGGGCCAAATCCACTTCAATGAAGCTACGCTAATTTACACCAACTGAGGATCTGGCCCTATTTATTTATTTTTAATTACCTATATGTCCAAAATGCTCATTTGGAGCAATCACATTCTCTGGAGGAAATCTGAGGTGATAGGAGAAGTCATCGTTAAATACAACCCCTACAATTTCCTCATTCAAAATCCATGCGGCCTCCAGTGCTTTTTCATCTTCCATCACTTCTGTTTTTATACCTGTGGTTTATACAAAAAACATTATGATCAATAGCTACAACACTGAAAATGTCAGCCCAGGAATTTTATACATCTAGCCAGTTTTGCCAGCTGTGTGTCTTTCCCCTCTGAATTTTTGTTCTCTAGGCTAGGTATATTTGTAGATGCTTTGGGTCACATTCAATTTAATCAGCTGGGAAAAAGTTAATAAGAAAATCTTAAGTTTAATTGTGAATGCAACAACAGGTAGGTATTTTACTCCACAGATGGCACTGTATCTAGAGTTATCTAGAGATAACTACTGCATAAAGATAGAAATAGAGATTCTCCCAAACTAAAACACCCAGGATCCAACACCCGCAAACTTCTACTAGAAACAGTGTGGAATCCATATGTAGATATACAACTGAACTTCACAGCTGGTCCTTATCTCAATAATGGGTTGACTGAAAACCTAGATTCTAATACAGTACACTCCGTTTATAAGAATTATTGATATAAGCATCAACCATATACAGTGATCAAAACCACTGGGACAAAATCATTTCTACACTAACCATGGTAAAATACTCTACTTATAAGAATCATTTAGGGGCACACTGACTACATGTAATATGATAGTCAAGAGCAATGACATGTAATAAGCCAATAAAGCTGTTTTGAATTTGAATTTCATGACATCTCGCGTTTTTAGGCATGTAGCGAGTATAAATTATAATCCCTGTGTAAAAAACCAAGTTGTGCTGTTTATGTGAGAGTCGATCAACATAGCAGGAAAAAGAAAGATGCTTTTTGCAGATGAAAAACGCCAACTTCTGGAGTCCTGAAATAGTCTTCCCAAGACCAGCCAAAGAGATGCAGCTCAGAAATTGGGCATTCCACAACTTACATTGTCTAAGATTCTCAAAGCAGGGAGAGCATTGTACAAAATGAAGGAGACAGAAAAACAATGCGGTCAGACAAGGCACCTATGGTCGAGGCTGCATTCATAAAGTGGATCAGAAATGCCAGAGAGAGCAATACCCCCCTATGCGGGCTGTTGGTGATGCAGAAAGCAGAAGAACTGGTGGTAGCCCTGGGCGTTACCAACCTCAGGGCATGCACTGGCTGGTTTGAGTGCTTTCAAAAACAAGATGGGATTGTTTTTAAGAGAGAAGCCAAAGACACAGACTTTAGGTCATGTGAAGAATGGTTAGTAAACTAGTGGATTGAAATGAGACATGACTTTGCTGAAGAAGACATTTGGAATGCCGATGAAAGTGGAATTTACTTTCAAGCCCTGCCTGATGGCACCCTCACATTTAAATTAGACAATAAAAAAGGAGGAAAGAGGTCTATAAAAAGAATTACTGCTCTAGTCACCTGTTCCATGACTGGTAAGAAAAAGGACCTTTTCATCATCGGGAAAAGTCAAAACCCACAGTGTTTTTAAAATCTGAGATGTCTTCCAGTCCACTATGCTGCCAAGTCATCTGCCTGGATGACGGGGTATCTATTCGGTGAGTGGCTGAAGCTCTGGAATCAAAAGTTGGGGCCATGAAAGGAGAAAAATTTTGCTACTTGTGGACATCTGCACAGCCCACATGACGAAAGATGTAACACTGAGGAATATCCAACCTGAATTCCTCCCAAAAAACACAACTTCTATCCTTCCGCCATGTGACCAGGGAATTATCAGAACTGCCAAGGCATACTTTCATAAGCAAATGGCTTCCACGGTGTTTCACCACATTGATGATGAGAACAACAAAGCTCCTGCTGTGGAAATGACCAGGAAGATCAGTCTTTCAGATGCCATTCTAATGCTCACAAATGCCTGGTCGGACGTCAATGCTTCAACAATTGCTGGAAAAGAGGAGGGCTGGTGATCGCACCTATGGCGGAAGCAATTCTTGTTGAACCACCAAGAGGACTCAATGGACATGAATTTGAAGAGTGGATAGACATTGATGATAATGCTTTTACTATGCAACCTGTCTCTGATGGCGACATTGTGACTGAGTTCAGAGACCAATTTGAAGTGAAACTCAAAAACGATGCCGAGGTGGACTCTCATGATGACACGGTAATCATCCCATCCTTGACCCAAATGAAGGATGCGACGAAAACTAATGGTCTATTGTACAGGGGCTTCAATGATTTTAACCTCCTACATCACCTTGAAAAAGAAGAAACGGTGATACTCCAAAATAAACATTCATGTGAGCCAATACTGTTAAACAGCCTGTTTTGTTGTTTTACATTGATATTTACGCTATAAAAGTCAGTGTAATGAACTTTCATATGTTACGTTTGTTGCAGTTTATTTGAGAGATTTTTAAAATTTGTATCTTGGATCTTTACGTGAAGAGGTATATAGCTCCAGTAACTTACATTTTGTGTAAAGTTGTAACATGCTGCACAGTATTAATAATGCCTTGAAAAAAAGCACCAGCTAAATGATTGGGTAATAACTAATTAATTATGTTGCTCAGTTAAAATGTTGGTATGGTTGGTAGAATGTTGGTTTTGTTCCACGCTGAATATGTTTAAAGTCTAAAGAATTTAGTTATGGTAAATGAGATGTTTCTCAATTGAATTAAAAAAGCCAGTTGTTTAAAACGTAACGGTCGATTTAATCCATTCTTTGCAATTCTGCTTGTAAGAATCAACTGCTTATCAGAATCAAATTATCCAGGTGAGGTGTGATTCTTATAAAAGGAGTGCATTGTACTCAAATTATTGGGAGTTTGACATCTGGATCACGGGTTTATGGCACAGGCCCCATCTCTGCTTCCCAGTCAACAAAAGGTTTTTTATATCATTTTTTTAATATAGTTTTATAATATCATTCTAGGGAAAGTTTCTGATCTGAGTTATTTATTTCTTATTAGGACCCAAACCTGGCACCACATATGTTACCTGCAATGCCAGCTAGCAGCTAATTAATTTAATTTATAATCAGGTATTCAGTGGGAAAGCATATATTGTTTCAACTCCGCTGTCTTCCTTTCTTAAGCCCCTTCTATCACTGCTGGACTCTAAGGTGCAGTTAATGAAGTTTCTAAAATAATGAAAGAACCATTAAAATTCAGTCAAGTTTGTCAGAACATTGCTTGTGGATCAGACTACTACATATTTTCATGAAACTGAATTTCAGGAGTATTCCACAAGGGAATAAACGTATGTTTCCCTTGATGCTGTTGTGCTGTACTGGGAACATTTGTTAGCATGATCCATCAGGAATGGAAAATTAGTTACTATAATTGCCTGTTAACACTCCTCTTAATACAAAAAACTCACAAGCATGCAGAGAAAACTAGAGGTATTGGATAATGAATACACAACAACTATCTGTGACAATGAATGGTATAGAATGATGGCCAAAAGTATCAACTGGATTAAAAATAAAAGAATTACGGTAAATATATTCATGGAGGATGCAACCCCATTGCTCTGGGTGTTCCTAAACTTCCAATTGCCAGAAGCTAGGTCTGCATGACAGGGGATGGATCACTCAAAATTGCCCTGTTCTGTTCATTTCCTCTGAGACATCTGGCAAGGGCTGCTGTTGGAAGACAGGATACTGGGTTAGATGGACTGTTAGTCTGACCCAGTCTGGCTGTTCTGATGTTCTGATGAATATTGTATACTAGCAGAACATGTTTAGACACAGTACAGGTACGGTAGCTAACGTAATAAATCTAAATATTTAATGGGCATCACATACCTATCATTACAGAGTCGGAAGCCACTTTATTCATTATTTGTCTCGTGCTGCCTGTCATGGGTGTATAAGCAACTGTAATCCCAGTAGCATTATAGGCCGGGTCATCTAATCGTCCCAGGAAAGCCAGAGGCACTTCAGGATTTGGGTAAGTTAATGTGAACATAGACACCAAGTACACCAGAAAGAGAAATAGAAGTGACAGGATCCATTCCTGGGTAATGGAAAAGAGTAAATGAGCAGAGAGAACGGCACAACAATTTCAGAGCGAATGTTCCCTCCCTGGTCATCAGATAAGCAATAAAGCCAGGCAATCCATTTTAGATGGAACAGTTTTCCTTCAGAAAAATCTAAATCTTGTCACAGAATATAGTCACTTTAACATCACTCAGAGCTTACAACTTTCACGTCTGCTAATGCTTGAAAATTCGAGCTACAGCAACGCAAATACAAAGAGTAATATTGCTTATTAAGTCAATGAAACACAGAGCTCAACTCTTTGTAAAAAGTTCACTGATTTTACATGAGTGCATAGAATATGAAGATGGTGCTCTGTGTGTCACCACAAAACCATGAGCAACTAGCTTCTAGAACAATCCGCAGGTGAGAGAGTTTCTGCTATTGTCTGTTGCAGCAATGAGAAAAAGAACTAGGATGGGTGAAAAAGCCTCGCAAAACACTGCAACAATTGGGGCTTTTCAAATATTATCTCACTTTTACTACACTCTCAAATACAAATTGTTTTTTTGTTTTGTTTTATTTTTTGCGGGGGNACTAGCTTCTAGAACAATCCGCAGGTGAGAGAGTTTCTGCTATTGTCTGTTGCAGCAATGAGAAAAAGAACGAGGATGGGTGAAAAAGCCTCGCAAAAAAATGCAACAATTGGGGCTTTTCAAATATTATCTCATTTTTACTACTCTCTCAAATACAAATTGTTTTTTTGTTTTGTTTTATTTTTTGGGGGGGGGGGGGGGGGGAATAACCATCTCACATGACCCAGCTTTTTTTTGTTTTATTCCCAAACTATCTTTTGGTACTTGCCTGAAAGGTCTGCATTTTCATTCTCCATTTGAAAAGTAGGTTTTTACATAAGAGAGCCTTAGTTTGCTGACACACACTCATATTTCTCTGAAGTCTCTGCATTTCTGGATCTAGAGAGAGAAACAAAAGGATGTAAATTCTAATAGAACAAATCAAAGAAAAAATAGTCGTTGGATTTGTACAATGCTTTGCATCCAAGGATACCAAAGCACTTTACCAAGCTAAGCAATATTTCCATTTTACAGACTTGCCAAAGTTTCTTCATACAAAGGAAGTCTGTGTTGGCAGAAAAATTGAATTCAGATCTCTTTGCTCCTAGACCCAATGCCATAACGAATAGACCATCTCCTCTCCCAGGGCTTTGATAATTGAAGAACTCACTTTGATCATTAAAGAACTCACTTCCGGTGCTCTCCTTTACTAAAAATGTTAGGGGTGGGAAGAAACTACAAGGATAATGAAAACTTTTCCGTTGTAGATGCAGGGTTTTCTTAACTTTTCCTCTATTTAGGGTTTTTAGTCTTCTTCTTAGAAATTAAACAACATACAATACTACTTCATTTTTAATTATATTGATATTTTCAGAAGAAGTGTGTATGCATTCTGCTGTTTTCAGTTTGAAAGTATTATTTCCTAAAAGGACCTCAAGCTAAATGATATTTGTAATGTGAAAAATAGAAACCCAACTTACTAATTATGCATTCATGTATATCTGGGTATGCAAAATGGTACTAAGTAATACAAACTATGTTTTGAATTTTCAGTAGACTCCTAAAAAACCTGACAATGGTAGAAAACCTTAAAAAAACTAGAACAATCATTATTTTCGTATCTTGGCCTACCAGTGAACAAAAATGTTAATTTAAAATTTAAAGTCAAACTCTTCTGTTTATTATAAATGTATACATAGTTTTAAGAAACAGAGCCTGAAGTCCTTCAAATCATTTGGAATTATGTGTAGCAGTGCTGCATTTAGCCCTAAATAACTATTAAAAAGATGAGTGAGCAAGACAAAAAAGTATTGTTCAAACCACCACCACAGTATTGAATTTGAATTCAGCCCCTCTTATTCACTAAAGGCTTGATCCTGCAAAGCGTCGAACAACTCCTGAAGGTGCTGTGAGCTGAGCACCCTTCGCTTCTGTGGAAGTCAATGGGAGTCGAAGGCATTTCCACATCTTGCAGGAACAAGCTCAGGGACATTCTTGAGTGAATTTTTGTTCCCAATGATAGTCACATAAAGAGAAAGAGTAACTAATGCATGTTTGTGAGAATATTTATCTGGAAGCACTGGAATGGGTTACTTAGGGAGGTGGTGGAATCTCCATCCGTAGAGGTTTTTAAGGCCCGGCTTGACAAACCCATGGCTGGGATGATTTAGTTGGTGTAGGTCCTGCTTTGAGAAGGGAATTGGACTAGATGACCTCCTGAGGTCCCTTCCAACCCTAATCTTCTATGATTCTATTAAGTGTTTGGCTGCCGCCTTTAAAATTCCTTTCAAGTTGGGAGTTATCCAATCAAAGCAGAAACAACATGTTTGGTCACCTAAGTATCACCTATCTCAAAGAACACATCTAGTGAACACTGAAAGCACTAGTTGTAGAGAATTGTTTGATCAGTCCATAAGGGTGAGCTACGTACACATAAATCAGTCAAGTTTGAGTAACTGGTGAAACACTGAAGGGGTGACATATGTGAAATAATAGATCTCCCAGATCTAATTACAATCAAAAAGCCAAAATGCAATCAACTATGGTATGGCTAAATTATGCTTTCATACAAACAGATGTCCTGACCTTCCAAGCATTAGAGCTCAGTTACAGAGGCAAGGTGGGTGAGGGAATATCTTTTATTGGACCAACTTCTGCTGATAAGAGAGAGAAGCTTTCAAGCCACACTGAGCTCTTCTTCAGTCACTCTCACCAACAGAAATGGGTCCAATAAAGGATATTACCCACCTAGTCTCTCTATTATCCAGGGAACAACACGACTACCACGACACACGCATAGCTCAGGATAAGACATCTTTGCATCTGATCCTTTAAAATGTCTGTAGCTGAAATAAAAGGAACTTGGATGTGTTTTATTGTTTTCCCTTTGGATATCACTTCCAGATGTTACTGAATGGACAGCTGGACTTTACTTATAAATGATGCCAAATGCACTTACACAGCTCGGTTCCCCTTACTATTGTTGTTGTGTGTGGTTTCTTTTTTTTGGGGGGGGGGGAGGAGTAAAACATTTGCCTGCTCCAGATGCAATAGGTTCAGATTTCTAATTACTCCTTCAGTGCTAACCGAGGAACCTATCCCAGAACATGCTTGCGCACCCTCCCCTGTCGTTGATTTCATTGGGATTTGAGATCACTCGGCATGATATAGTTGGTCTTGTTAATACTTTTTCTTCAGACTTGGAATTTGATGATAAATAGTGCAAAAGAAGGAGGAGAAAAGATAAAAGTGCACATCCCACGTTCACCTCTTGCTTATGTGATTTGCTATTCTGAAGTTGCAATGTACACAAAAATGTGGCACAACTAAAGTTATTTAACACATTATTTTATTATTCACCATCATTATTATTATTACTGTTATTACAGGTGAACTTCTCTGTGCTACTAAAGCCAGAGGGAATGCCATTATAACTGAAAAAGCAGGACAGAGGTAGGCTATTCCAATGAGAAATTACTCTAGTCATTTCATAATGGAGTACATCTCTCATTTTCGACCCAAAATTACCTCTTAGTAGAGCAACTTGTGGCTGTTAATTATTTATACATCGGAAACGTTGAATTAGAAAATTAAGGTTACAAGAAATTTGGTTGTAAAATTAATTCCACATTTCAAGCTTCCTCCTCTACTCTGCTGGTCTCATAAATACATACATACTATAGAACACTTTACATCCTCAAATGTCTTGTACAAATATGAACTAACCTATAGCATTTATCTCACACGAGTGTCCTATCCCCATTTTACATACAGGGAAACAAACTTGCATCTGAAGAAGTGAAGGTTTTACCCACGAAAGCTTATGCCCAAATAAATCTGTTAGTCTTTAAGGTGCCACCAGACTCCTTGTTGTTTTTGCTCAAGACCTGACTGCAAGAGTCTGATCCTGATCCCATTGAGCCAATGGCAAAATGCCCATTGACTCCAGTGGGTAGGATCAGATGGAATTTGGAGCATAGGAGATGGAGGCTTAACATGGCGCTGAAGATTTGGGGAGCAAATCAGAATGAGCAAGTAAAGGATCAAGGAATCTAAGCATCTGCAAGCACAGGGCCCTTCTCATGAAGGGAGTGGATGTTTTTTAAAAAAATTAAAGACGTTTCCCCATTAAACACTTGGGTGTGGAGAATTTTAGCTTGCAAACTCACACTAATGTGTATAAAATTTTCTTTCAGAAGATTAAGTTTAAAAAAAAAAAAGTCAGAAACCCAGGCAATTCAGAGTTAAACTCTAACTACCACAGCAAACCACATAACTGCAGACAAATCACCTCCACAATCCAAACTCTGCTCCAAGAGATAACAAAAGTCAACATTTGTACTTGGAAAGGACAAAAAATAGTTCCCTTTTTGTACTAATTCCAGTACAGCTGGAATTGAGCGGTCTTCAGAATAGCTATAATAAACTTACTTCCAAATTAAGTTAGCTGCAGTTTTACAGACTTCCAGAAATGCATTTCGTCACTCTGCAGACGAGCCAACAGAAAACAATTTCACATTACCTTCCCGACCGAACGTTCATGACAAGAACCACACAATTTCATCAAGCAATCGGAGTCAACAATTTCACCATTACTCTCTTAGCCATCTATACGAGAAGAGTAAGTTAACCAATCACAAAACTGCAAAAATAACACGGTGCAGTACTTTCTAAATGAGTCTGAGAATACTACATTAGAGCAATTCTTCTGGGGCAGAGTTAATCTAGTGGCGATTTACATGTAATGTGGAAGTACAGTTTTCTCTTTCAATTCCTTGGTTGTTTTCTATCCTAATAGAGGTTAAGCAGTAAAATTGCACTGTAGCAGATCTCTTTCTTTTTTCACACCTACCAAGAGATTTCTATGGCACATTTCCTGCCTATCTAATTTTATTTTTAAAACTCCAGTGTTCTTGAAAGATAATATACACTTGAAACGCTGATACATGCCTGCAACTTTATCACCACAAAATTGAAACTCCTTGTGTGGGAATTGCAAAGAAAATAAGACATCAGGTACTAATCCCACCTCTACTGTACTTTCTCCATAGACCACCTCGAAGACTATGTCTACACTATAGAACCTACACTCATATAGCTTCCCAGTGTAGATGCAGAAAGAGTTTTTCTGCCAGTGTAGGAACACCAACTCACCAAAGGACAATGCTTGGTCTATACTCAAAAGTTGTATCAGCATGGCTACATGGGTCAGTGCCAGAAGAAATGCAAGCCCATTGGGGGCCCTAAGAAAGAATATTTTTGGGATCCCCCTGCAACACGTATCTCATAGAACTGGAAGGGATTCTGAAATGTCATTGATTCTAGCCCCCTGCCCTTCACTAGCAGGACCAAGTACTGATTTTTGCCCCAAATCGCTAAGTGGCCCCCTCAAGGATTGAACTCACAACCCTGGGTTTAGCAGGGCAATGCTCAAACCACTGAGCTATTCTCTCACACTCACACTCTCAACAGAGGGCAAGTCAACACTACAGCGCTACATTGGTGCAGCTGCACGGATCCAGCCGTGGCGCGTCTGGTGAAGGAGCACTCGCCCATTGGCATAAGAACTCCCCCTTGGCGAGAAGCAGAAGTTATATCAGCGGGAGAGTGTCTCCCACCAACATAACACTGGTGTGGACAGTGCAAAACTTGTGTCGCTTGGGGGGCGCGCTTTTTTACACCCCTGAGCGACGCAAGTTAGATCAACTTCACCGGTAGTATAGGCCTGCCCAGAGTAGGGAGCCCCCTTGAGTGGCTTGGGGCCCTAAACAATTACTTATTTTGCTTATGCCTAGCAGCAGCTCTGGTCAGCGCTGTGAAAAACCACTCCCCTGACCCATGGAGCTATGCCAATGTAACTCTCAAGTGTAGATGCAGTTTAGTCAACGAAAGAGCACTTCAGGCTAATGTAAGGTCTGTCTATGCTATGGAGACTGAACTGGCATTGCTACGCCAGCATAGCCCCATAGTGTAGATGCAGTCTACACTGACAGAAGGAGTTGTTCTGTCCAGGTAGGTATACCACCTCCCTGAATGCCATTAGCTACATCAATGGAAGCACCTTTCCATTGACGTAGTTGTGTCTACACTGGTGGTTATGTTGGCATGGCTACCTGAGTTAGGAGTGTGGGTTTTTTCACTCCCCTGACCAAGGTAGCCATGACGATATAACTTCCAAGTGTAGACTAAGCTGTCAGTTGGGGAGTTGGTGTTCCTACACTGACAGAAAAAAACCCTTCTGTCCATGTAGGCTGCATCTACACTACAGGTCTATGCCAACACAGCTATGCCGATACAGTCTGCCTAGTGTAGACATATCCCTTTATTAGCACAATGCTGCGGTAGAGGGTGGAAAACAGTATGGAGGAATTTTCATCTGTGTTTTAAAAAATATATATCTCCCCCTGGAATTTTTAAAAAACATGTAAAGGAAACGTATCACTTTTATACATATTATATATGTGCTAAATTTAATCTGATGACTTATTTTAAAACCAGAATACACACTGCAGAAAAGCATGCTCTGTGAAAAGCTGAAAATTGTTAATGTATTGTTATTAGACCACAAATAAGAAAAAATAAAGTAATAAAGCCTTAAAATGGCAATAAAACTTCAATAGAAAGAATTTAAACTTCACACTTTAGAAAGATTCTGCATCTGCTAATCAGGCAGTTCAAACAAGCTTCAAACAAAACAGCAGGGCACACTGGAACAATGTTAGTTTTAGAGCCTTTAATTACCAGCTATTTTCATACATTAGGAGTTAAATGGAATTTTTTAAAAAATAGAGATCTTACCTTAGGGGGAAAGTTCTGAGAAGCGTTCAGAATATTTGCTCTTGTAATGGATCTGTAAATAATGCAGATGTGTTCTTTTTCCTGCCGTTACTTTCCAATCGTTGTAATGACACTCCATGCTTCTTTGGGGCTCCTCCCACCCTTCATTTCAATAACTCTGCCAAAAAGTCCTGGCTTACATGACCACTTTGTTTACTTCACTAGCTGCCCCCTCTTTACCCTCTTTGGCAGTTCTTCCTATTGCTTTCTTTTCTATAGCGCTAACGGAGGATATTGCTGCCTAGCTGCTGAAGGAAAATTCCTCTCCAAAGTTAGGTTCAGGAAACTCTTGAAACGTTGAATACAAAAATAAAAAACAAGCTCTGCCTTGTAAAAATCTCTTGTTCCTTCCTGCAAGAGTAGTAGCTGACTGTAACAGCAGTGCAATGATGCCTTGATGTAGGTAGAAGGGCAAAACTCAGCGGATCAACAACGTTGTTGGCAAAATACTGTATATAACAGAGTTCTGTTAAGTAACTCCAACTGGCTGGAAATCCCTTTCCCCCTTTACCATGTGGAAACAAGGCACATCAAATAACGTTAATTTCCCTAACACTATATTTTAAAAGAGAATTCGAATTTCATCTATATAGAATAGAGGTTAAGCTAAAAAGCCGCACGATATCCAATCTCTATCTTTTTCACAGCCAGAGGCAGATTTCTATGGCACATATTCGATCGTGAAAACTAGGGATGTGTACATCAGTTTCTCACTCAGTTCCCAAGGGCGATGGTAGAAACCCCACAGTCGGAAGGATTCAGAATGACCTGGGACAAAATGAAAGAAAACGTTCTGAAGCTAAGGCTGTATTGGAGGATGGACTGGAGGAGATCAGCAGCACTCAACCTGCGGGGCACTGCCCAGAAGGGGTTTGCCGCAGCCACGTCCAGGGTGATTTGTGTACTGTGTAGCTCATGAAAAGCAGAGGTTCTCTGGACTCAGGCAAACGCGAGCGACGCACCAAGCATCAGTAGTGAGTCTTGGCTGTTAGGCATGGTAAAAAAGAGGGTAAAAATGCTATGGTCCTAGATTAAAAAAAGCGTTTTCTTATTTATATAACATTAGTGCATGACAGCCAAGCAAAAGTGGGGCCTGTGACAGGGTATATAAACCAATCTTAGTTGGTAACTTTCCACCAGGGAGCCTGTCCCAGGGTGCACCTGCATTGCCTTTTAGGCCAGGTGCAGGACTTGAAAAGGAGGAAGGGGAGAAGAGCTGACAGGCTCCTCCCACGGGCAAGTGGCAAGTCTGACCGGAGACATGGGCTCTGAAGAGTTTCAGCCTGCCTGAACCTCTGAGTAAGGAATGTGCTAGCCCCAGAGCTGTGAGGTTGATCGCGGCGCAGCAGCCCGTGATTAGACAGGAGGAAAGACTAGAGTGCCTCACGTGCATCTGGTGAGGAAGAGGTAGAGTTGTGATGCTGTAAAGTGGTCTAGCTAGAAGGCCAGGCCACTCTTATGACTGAAGTAGGCCAAAGATGACACTGGGGAAACTGAGGCAGCACTCCATCTGGACATAAGGGGATTTGCTGGAGTGACAGCTTTGCTGCAGGACCCCATTGAGGCACTGTACATAGTACTAGATGGGTCCTGGCCGAAAGAATTTACGATCTAAATAGACCAGACAGACACCGGGTGCTGGAAGGGGTAGAACACATAAGCAAAGCTACCGGTGGGATGGTGGCAAGTGTCATGTTAATTCCACTTTTTTTCTTTTTGAGGGGGATGGGTTAATTAGGAGCTAAATTGAAAGAAAGGGGAAAGGAAGGGAAGGGAGACAAAGAGGGCAGGGGAGTGGAGAGAAGAGGGGAAGAGGTGCAGGCGTGGGGAGACTGTGAGGCAGGGACTGGGGACTCGAGGAGGGTTGGAGCAAACAGCCAGTCAGCACAGGGCACAGGAAGTCCAGTCCAAACAGTTCCCTGAATGTCCAGGGCTCCAGGGGTTCCTACTTTGGCAGCTTCTGCCCCTATTGGCTGGAGTCTCTGGCTGGCTCCCCTCTGCACACAGATGGTCGTGGAGAGGATTCATCATCATACCCCAAAGTGTGGAGAGGAATGTCACGTCTCAACGCTGCATTAAAATGATGGGGGTGGGGAGGACGTTTCATGGAATGCAATATTTTTTTTTAAAAAAAACAACCCTTTAATTTACAAAATTGGAAGATTTGCTGCCATGACATTCCTTTTATTTATTTATTTTTGGGAAAAATGAAGCTCCACAGATGCTAGACAATGGGGTGTCAAGAAGGCTGTTAACGGCTCCTGGTTTCACAGGGTTGACCTGCAGTGGCCATAGGCATTGTTTAGATCTGACCAGGGGGTAGCTTAAATCTATGCCAGCAGGCAACAATCCTCCCGGGGCAATGGGCCAGCTGGGGATAATTAGAATGCAGTGAATTTTGGCCAGGCCCCAGGATGAGGCCAGGTAAGGGGTAGTGCAGAAGCTTAATAGACGGACTTTGAATCAACTGAAAGTTGTTCTATGATGAGGGAACTCATACTGGGCTCAATCAGCCCGCTTTGCATCGTCCTGGTGGTGTTAAGGGGCCTGAGTACATGAAAGAATCCGGAGGTCTTCATTCTTTCCTGGACCTGTGGAAACAGACCAGTTCTGGAGTCAGCAGTGAAGGCTAAACTCTGCTCTTTGAAGCGTCAGAAAAATTAAAAAAAAAAGTAATTTAAAAGAAAAGCCCAAATATCTGAAACCCTTTCCCAGGCAGGCTTCTCAGTCTCACTAACTCAGGACACAGAATAAACGTAAGACAAGAGAGTACTTGCCCCAGGAATAAATCACCCACTTATATGGGCAGTAGGATCTACCTGTTTTCCTGTAATCAAAGTAGAGAGAAGAGTGCAGCAGTGCCTGGCAGCTTTCTTTCTCCAGCCTTTGGATAAAGAGATTGCAGGTTGCTTCTGGCTCGCAGGGGCTCCCTCTAGGATCTGAAAGGGCTTGTCCAACTCACTCCAGACACCACTGCCAGGGGCCTGCTCTACATAGGCTGTTATCCCCTCACCCAGCTGGTAAAGAAGCCAGCATTAGCATGCTGCTTCCCAGGGTGGTGGCAAATGAGGAAAACATCATGATGGAGAGCCAGCCACCGCCAAGCAAACCTGAGACTGTGGTATTTCCTGGCCTGCAGCCGACATAGAGGCTCATGGTCAGTTCCCAGAAGGAACAAGTTCCCAAGTAAATAATATTGTAGAGCAACCAATGAACCACAAGACACTGCTTTCTCTGTGGTGTCACAGGTTCTGCACCCTCAACATCTTGGGCTAACACTGCACCTCCCTGATATTTAAGAAATCAGTTTGCAGGACAAACGTCAACTCAAAAGCCTATGTTGTGTGCATACCATCTCCGTCAGTGTTGAAATCCCTAATTATCCTATTACACCAGGGAATAAATATAGAAAGGGAATTCTCTGTTTACCTGAAACTAGCGCAGATGTATTAACTAGCAGTGATAACTAACTGCGACAGTGATACGGTAGGTAAAATCCAGAGTAGTTTCTTGAAGAAGCTAAATAGAGTCTAATTGTTCACCTGGCTAGGTGGTTGTTGTGTTTGAGTTCATCCACTTGGAACCGAAGGCTAGCTGCGTAAAAAACACACCAGTAAGGAGACAAACAGGGTGTATTAAATGGCCACATCATGATGTAGAGAATTGCTTTATTAATGTTATACAAAATATAGATGAACTTTAAAGGCTGACTTCTATCTGTTTAGCATAGACTAAAGTGTGTCAATTATTCACTTCATTCTGGAGAAGTGAGACAAACAGGAAGTCAAGAAATTCTGACTTCTATTCCCAGCTGTCCCGATGTGACACTTGACTCACTGAGTGAGACTTGGGCAAGTTATTACACCTCCACAGGCCTCATTTGTAAAACGGGGCTAATGCCAACTTTACAAGGGTGCTGTGAGGAAGAGTCAAACAAGTTTTCCTGTTGTATTTTCCCATTAAACACCAAAGGAAACATTAAATTAAGCAAAAATAACCACAGATGGATGGGTACATGAAGGACTTTAAAGAAACCAAGAACATTTCCATCCATGACTGGAATCCATTCTATAGACTGTTCTGAAATAAAATTTGCTACAGGCTGAATTCATTAGACCGGGCAGTTTTTAATAGCTTTCTTTGTACCTACTGTAGCTTAAATGAGTGTAATTTTGGCATGTCAGAATCAGAATAGTGTCATTTAAGGTAACATAGTTGGAACCACTTATGAAAGATGGGTTAGCCAGTTGTGAAAAAAAAATAAGAACTGTCTAAAATTTTGTTCCTTGTCCTGAGCAAAATCGGAGCCCTAAGGTCTTTGGCATGTTCTGACTCATTTGCATATGAGCCTTCCTCAGAATTTTCAATGAAGCTAAGATTCAACAGTGCTAATTCTAAGGGCTAAATAGTAACTGTCCTTGCATGGGTGAGTGAGGCGTTTAGGGAGTAGACACAGAGAGCCTTTCTTCCTACCCAACCATCTGGCAGGAGGCAAGATATTGACGTACTGCTCCCTTAAGGGCTAGGCTGTTTGGCTGTCCAATAATTACTGGACTAAAATGAACGTGGCCAGCTCTGTCGGTGGCCTAAAGCTCTAATCTTTTTGACATTGAATTGACTTAGGTCTTCAGTTAAACAGGCCTCATAGTTAGTTCAGGCATTACTCACCACATATGGCATTGGTCTTTTAGCTTCCATCCCAGCTGATGGTTCATCCAGAAGCAGAACTGTCGGATTACCCAGCATGCTTAGTACAAAACACAACTAAAATGGAGGAAAGCCATTGGGAGCCAAATTCTGCCTGGGCTACTTCACTGAAGCCAAAGGTCTTGTCAAAGGGTAAGTGAGGGAAGGATCTGGCCCGCTTTTTAAAACACAATCTCTTAATTCAGATCTAAATAATACATGAGCAAGAGAAACTCAGAGAAAGTATCTTGTGTTCAACAAAATAAAATACATTGGCTAAAAATAATCCAAAATAGATTTGAAAATAATTTGCCACCACACCCCAGTGCCAACAAATAAATCTCATGCACGCATAACCGATGCTCAGGTTCTGGGTTAACTTTGCAATTGGCATCCAACGACTTAAAGAAATTGATTTAAATACATTACTTGAGAAATATCCTGTGCAATTTTCTGCTCTGTATGATCCAGAAGAAACTCCCTTCAAAAATCATAGGAACCAAAATGCATTCCCAGGTCTGTTGGATCATGGGAATCATAGAATATCAGGGTTGGAAGGGACCTCAGGAGGTCATCTAGTCCAACCCCCTGCTCAAAGCAGGACCAATCCCCAACTAAATCATCCCAGCCAGGGCTTTGTCAAGCCTGACCTTAAAAACCTCTAAGGAAGGAGATTCCACCACCTCCCTAGGTAACCCATTCCAGTGCAATGAGAATCTTGTCTATGTAACTGGGGCAGGTCCAGACCCATAAAACTTACTAATTTAATTTTTCACTGACTCTGTGAAGCTTGCCATAATATTTTCCTAACGATAATTCACAAGACAACTTGAATTTTTGCTCCAAAATAGAGATTTCACCGTATTTGAAACAAAAAAAATCATGTTGGTGCACAAAAGGCCATATTCTGCCCCCCTTTCACACCAATACAAATGCACAGCCGCTCCACCGGCTTGAGTGGAGTTATTTTAGAAGCAGCACTGGGAGCAGAATTTGGCCCAGCATTCTATACAAGAACACCTTTCTAGTGATCCTAGCAGATAATTTTCCATCTGTTTTTTAAAAAGCTTCAGAGCCTTCATAATTCTGTGGGGAGGGGAAAAGAAAAGTCGTCAAAGGAACATCTCATGGTTTGATGATGGGTACTTCTTGGTTATCTGTGAGATATCCCATGAGACAGCACAATCGAAGGAGTAAGCTCTATTTATTCCCCTGTGCTTGTGGGGGAAGTCGTTCCCTACTGAGGGATTCAGAAGCATTCAGGAGAGCTCAATTAAGATGGACCATCTGGTTTTCAGTGAAGTTCTCCTTTCTCACTCGCTCCCTCTTCTGAAATACGAAACTCTAACTGGCATTATTTTGTCTTTGTACCGATTGATAGCGGCGGCGGCTTCCTCTTTCCTCTTCCCTTTCACGGCAGCATAAATCTCCAGATGTTCTTGCACAATAAGGTTTGGCCAGGGAGAGGGTTCGCCTGAGGCCAGTGGCTCAGGAAATCAGTTGTGTCCTTCTCTGGGTAAGAAGCAGCTGCGTCTTTCCCCTTCATCAGCACCTGCACAAACAGTGTGTTATTTGGATTTCGTGTGATCTTGCAATAAACAAAAGTGTCCCTAAAAACATTTTACTCTTTTCTCTTTTACATTAAGAAGAAATAGTATGGACCACACAACCAGAGGAATAATGATTATTCCATCAGAATTAGACTGGGGTCGTAATCTGCATCATTCATAAAATTTCACTCAGCACTATCTGGGATTTACACAACTTTACACACAATTGTGGATATAATCACTGACACCTGATTGATTATTAGTTTGACACACTCTGCTTCAAACCACTTAGTAACAAATCAATAAGAGCAATTATATTTCTCCCCAAAATTTTTCAGTAGTTACCATATGTGTAATTAAATGTCAGACCCAAAGGAGGATGTGAAACAACCCTCAATCACATTTATTTTCAATGTCCTGGCCTTGAAAGATTTTGTGCAAAATGGGGATCCTCTTCTAGGAACAACATTTTAAACCAACGTATGTGAAAACGTCAAGCTCTGTTATAATTCCATATTGCAAAACTGGCATGGCTCAAAGAAATCATAAGGCTTTCAATTAAAAACCCACTTGATTCTGCTTCTACTGAAGTCAATAGGAGCTTTCACTTTGATTTCAGCGGCAGGAGGATGGCACTCATTGTATCAACATTTATTATTAAAGGGTATTGTGATATAATTCAGTTGGTCAATATGCGAGGCATCTCATTACAAGGGTTTCACATTAAATATGTATAAGAAACACCCTCCACCCCGAGATAGACTCTGGACCACATGAAGTGGCCTCTTAAGTTTTGGGGGCAGATAATGGAAACTTGTTTCGACCAGAGACCGGTAAATCTATGCACAGAGAATCTTTCTTCCCCAGGGATCTATTGAAGAAAGATCTGATACTTAATGTTAGTGTAAAATGCCCCTATGTTAATTACATTAACTGATACTAATTTGCATTGATATTTTTGCTCTTGGTTTCACTCAATTTTTTGTCTATCATGAACTCTCGGTTTTTCACGCCTAGCTACGTCACTCAGAGCTATGAAAGCTTTGCACCCTGAACACTGTAGTTAGTTGACCTAACCCACAGTGTAGACATAGATAGGCTGATGGAAGGATTCTTGTCAATCTACAGACTGCCTCTCGGAGAGGTGGGTTACCTACACCAAAACCCTTTCTGCCGATACAGGAAGTGTCTACATTAGGGCATGATTTGCTCAGGAAGGGCGAGTCTTTCTAAACATTGATGCATAGTTATTCTAGGAGAGCTATTAGGATTGCTAGGACCCAATGAAGCTGGTAAAAGCACAGCTATCAATAAGATCACTGGAGACAATGCTGACTGCTGGGCAGGTAGGTGAAATCTAGGGCGTGGGAGTAAGGGTCAGAATGGAACATTTTTCATTTCAAAATGTTTTATGGTTTCAAAATTTTATTTTTTTAAATATTATATTACAGTAACAATCCCAGTTAGAACAATTACAAATGCCCATTTAGAATACCAGTTGAGCCAACCAAGTACCAATTTCCAAGCCAAATAGAATACCAATTAGAAACCAATTACCAATTTATAAAATAAATATAAAAAAAATACAAAAATACAATGAAAATTTAGTCAAAATCAAACTCTTTCAATGAACTCAAAATGATATTATTCAGAAATTTCATTTAATGGGAAATTTCAACTTTTATTCTGATTCAAAATGAAAAATATTTCAGAAATGCCAGAATTTCCTACAGAATCAATATTCCAAGTTTTGACCAGCTCTAATACTAAGGGTATGTCTGCACTACAGCTGCTGCAGCTGTACCGTCGACGCTTCCTGCAGTGACAGAAGGGGTTTTCCGTTGATGTAGGTAATCCATCTCTCTGATGGCCAGTATTTAGGTTCTTGAAAGAATCCTTCCATCAACCTAGCCATGACTCCACTGTGGAGTAGGTCAACTAACTATGTGCTCAGGACACAAAATCTTTCGCGGCTCTGAGTGATGTAGCTAGGTCAACCTGTTTTAGGTGTAGACCAGGCAGACTATCTTTTCTGCAGGTTGCAGACCACCGATGTGCCAGGTTTCAGGGCGGGGGAAGCCTAGAGGTCCTCTTATAGAATCATAGAATATCAGGGTTGGAAGGGACCTCAGGAGGTCATCTAGTCCAACCCCCTGCTCAAAGCAGGACCAATCCCCAACTAAATCATCCCAGCCAGGGCTTTGTCAAGCCTGACCTTAAAAACCTCTAAGGAAGGAGATTCCACCACCCCCCTCGGTAACCCATTCCAGTACTTCACCACCCATCTAGTGAAAAAGTTTTTCCCAATATCCAACCTTAACCCCCTCCCCCACTGCAACTTGAGACCATTACTCCTTGTTCTGTCATCTGGTACCACTGAGAACAGTCTAGATCCATCCTCTTTGGAATCCACCCCCTCTCAGGTAGCTGAAAACAACTATCAAATCCCTCCTCATTCTTCTCTTCTGCAGACTAAATAATCCCAGTTCCCTCAGCCTCTCCTCATAAGTCATGTGCTCCAGTCCCCTAATCGTTTTTGTTGCCCTCTGCTGGACTCTTTCCAATTTTTCCACATCCTTCTTGTAGTGTGGGGCCCAAAACTGGACACAGTACTCCAGATGAGGCCTCACCAATGCCGAATAGAGGGGAATGATCACATCCCTCGATCTGCTGGCAATGCTCCTAGTTATACAGCCCAAAATGCTGTTAGCCTTCTTGGCAACAAGGGCACACTCTTGACTCATATCCAGCTTCTCGTCCACTGTAACCCCTAGGTCCTTTTCTGCAGAACTGCTCCCTAGCTGTTCGGTCCCTAGTCTGTAGCAGTACATGGGATTCTTCCTTGCTAAGTGCAGGACTCTGCATTTGTCCTTGTTGAACCTCATCAGGTTTCTTTTGACCCAATCCTCTAATTTGTCTAGGTCCCTCTGTATCCTATCCCTACCCTCCAGCATATCTACCACTCCTCCCAGTTTAGTGTCATCTGCAAAATTGCTGACGGTGTAATCCACGCCATCCTCCAGATCATTAATGAAGATATTGAACAAAACCGACCCCAGGACCAACCTTTGGGGCACTCTGCTTGATACTGGCTGCCAACTAGACATGGAGCAATTGATCACTACCCATTGAGCCCGATGATCTAGCCAGCTATCTATCCACCTTATAGTCCCTTCATCCAGCCCATACTTTAACTTTCTGGCAAGAATAGTGTGGGAGACGATATCAAAAGTTTGGCTAAAGTCAAGGAATAATATGTCCACTGCTTTCCCCTCATCCATAGAGCCAGTTATCTCATCATAGAAGGCAATAGGTTAGTCAGGCATGACTTGCCCTTAGTGAATCCATGCTGACTGTTCCTGATCACTTTCCTCTCCTCTAAGTGGTTCAGAATTGATTCCTTGAGGACCTGCTCCATGATTTTTCCAGGGACTGAGGTGAGGCTGACTGGCCTGTAGTTCCCCTCGAGGCACCGAAGCTTAGTTATCTTCTAGTCTCGAGCCTAAGATTCAGGGTCCCTCATAACATTTTATGAAAGGATACCAAAATGGTGTCCAAAAAGGTTCTGAAGCTTCACTCTTCAGACGACAGAAGGCTGAAGCAGTTAGAACCATTAGGCAGGAGATCCTGAGCGAAATTTAGTCAAAAAAGAACTGGCAGTAGCTCTCTAGAGCTCCTGAAGGACCAGTCGTTGGAGCATGCTCAGTAGAGCAGAGCCCTCAACCTGGCTTACAGCTACCTCATAGAACCAAAAAATCTTAGAGCTAGGGGAGTTTCCCCACACGATTTGCCCTGGAGATGTGAGGCCTAAGGCTGAGAAACCTACCTGGATGATAGCTTCATAAAAATGCTCATCTGTTCCACTTCCAGGTCATCAGTGGCTGAATGCTGACAAGGTGAACTTTATGCATGATTCTTTCACCATCTGGGTCCATGTGTGTTGTAAACTGCCAACCCTAATCAATAAACATGCTCTGCCTGCTACAGATGTATAAGTGCAATACACCATGAGAGCAAGTAAAGCTATCACGCTCGAGAGGCACTGAGAAAGAATTGCTGTTGCCTCTTCACAGCCTTCCCTGCAAATGCAACTTCTGTTTGAAGCAGCCAGGAGACCGGGACAGCGGGGAGCAGCCAGAATTGGAAACAGTTTGGAACTACCATTATCCATAAGGGAGAAAGAACGGAGCCTCTCTTTGCTTGTAGGACCCTAAATAATGGAGAAGACTAAAACCAGCCAGTGGATCCCCCCTGCTCCCTCCATGCATAGCAGTGAGATAAAGGGAAGCTTTCTTTCCAATCCAAGCCAGAGAGACAGTAATGCACTCAGCAGTGCCTGAAATACTTGGGTGCTGGTTCCTTATTTCTGGAGGTTCACAAAAGAACTGGAATGAGAAGGTACTAGATACACCGTGGGGGTCATGGGAAAAATGTATCCAACTGGTAGGTTATGGGAAGAAAGTATTTAAGATCCATGGGACTGGCAGGCCCAATATGTGTTTTCCATCTGGAATACCGAGGATTGTTAGTGGGGAGACCTGTATGGCTGACTCCATGAGCCTCCAGTAGTCTCCTGATTCTCCTATTTCCCTTTGAATAGTCAATCCCAGAAACTACTACTTTTTGCTCTCCTGATCCTGGTGTCCCCCTTGCCTAAACCCTTCAACACCACCTTGATTCTCCACTCACCAGCCCCATCCTGGAATCTCTCTGCTGGTGCGCTAAGTGCCACTTCGTTTAAAAGTTTGGATGTTCTAAAATTAAAGGTGGAGCCCAACAACAGGATTTTCAAAGGCAGAAGAGCCTGATGACTATTGGAGGGTTAGTAGGGTAGGAACTGGGAGAAGCTAGAGAGTCATGCAGAAGGACAGAAAAAGACTACCTACCAGAGCAAAAAGCCAATAATGGAGATTTTTGATACTAAAACCTAAAGGACTAAATCATTCAGACTGTGAAGAACACTGAATGCAATATAAACTCTTGCGTTTCTTTTTTTTTTTTTTGAGAATGGGTTTGTATCCTTTTTAATCTGATTTTAGAATAAACTAGTCCATGATCCCTCAGTCCTACCATTATCATTTGACTGTTGCTTTTGCAAATAAAGGTCTCTTTAAAACATACTACAAGTATTTCTCATTTCTTGAAGTGTACTGCCATCCTGTGGCCATATACATTTCATTTGTTTAAAATGACACCTTTTTAAAATTCATCATTTCCCCCTCTGCAGTTAAATGGACTGTTTGATAACTGGATTATTTACGACGTTTAGTTTTCCTTCTCACATTCGGGGGGAAGGGGGGAGTTCTCTAATGGTTGGTTTTGTTTTCCTGAAGTCTGAAGTAAAGCTCAGGACATATACCATTTATAGTTACATATTGATGAACGGGTTACTGATAACGTTAGTTGAATTTATTTAGCTTTGTGTTTTTAAGCCCCCTACAGAACTCAACTCATCCCCTTCCTATGTGAAAAAACGTGATAGGACAAAGGCCCAATTCTTTTCTCTTTTAAGCCAGTTTTACACTGATATAATTCCACTGATTTACAGGCAATATGAAACATCCACCTGGAAAGGTGTAATAACTACACAAAGTCCAAGGCAGTGGACAATCATGCCTTATATCATCACATACCTTTGGGCAACAACCTATCATAGTTATTTAGGAACAACTTGTTTCCCTAATTTTATGTATCCATTCAAATAAAGCCCAAGTTGGCACTTACAGAAGGTTATCATGCAAAGGCTGTTTAGTGAACTACATGAAGTGAATTGGCTGGTCAAAGTCCAGTTCCTAGGTGTCCATATCACAAATCACATCACCATGATTGGAAAGCTTTTTGGAAGTCTCAATAAGGTGGACAAGGATTAAATGGACCAGGGCGAATTAACTCCCTTCTCTCAAGGTATGTCTACACAGCACACTCCTTACGGTGGCATGTAGAGTACATACACTGCATGCCCCTAGCCTGGGTATAAAACAGCAGCATAGACAGTGAGGGGCTGCTTAGGCAAGTCAAAACACACTCGAACCCTGTGGGTATGCACCCTACAGCTACTCCATTTGCCCAAACAATGCATTTCCTTCTAGATGATCCTTCTAGAATAAAATTTAGGAGCACTGGCCAGGCAATGTGGAGAAACTTGAGTTGCTGCTGCCTTCATTGTACGTATTCTGTGGCTTGAGGACCTCAGCCTTTAGGTGTGTCTGTCCAGCACTTTCCATAGTTACTAAATAAACAGCAAAACAAACAAACAAACAAAAAAACAAAAAGTAAAAATTGAAAATTCACTTTAGGACATGAAGGTATGAACTTTCCAGCTACTAGAAATAATGGCTGACTGCACCACAGGCAGACACATGTCATCTATACAACCTCAGTGTTGTGGCCCTAAGTGACTTAGGAGACTATGTTCAACTGAAGATGAACAAGATAGATGCTTCTAATTTTGGCGCTTTTGAATATTTTACCCATTATTCCTTACATTTAGCACAGCAGAAAAACAGATACATTGTAAAGATTTGAGCATTAGCAATCCAATCCATCTTTATTTCAACAGCACTTTCTACTGGGAAAAACAAAAAGAATTGCTAATCGTTTTACAAATACAGCAAAATGATAAAAGAAAAATAAACCTATGTACAAAATTAAACAACATAAATGCCCATGATAACATATGACTAATATCAGGATGTGCATTAAAAGAATGCTAACAATGTTTAAATAAAAATTATTTCTGCTACGAAAGAATAGAGCACATATCATATAGATAAACTACATGCAACTGTACAATATATTTTAAATAAGGATTTCTCATGATAATGTGAGCAAAATCTGAGTTATTAGAACTCCAATACAAAAATACATCCTTATAATACTACTAAAGCAATTTTATCTTTAAAGTTTTGTATACACTTTTACTAATTGATCCTCACAACATCCCTGTGAGGTAGATAAGTATTATGATACCCGTTTTATAGACGGGGAACTAAGTTAATTGCCCAAGGTCACCCAGCATTATCAGTATCAGACCTGGAACAAGAATCCACAACTACCTGGCTTCCTGTTAAACTGTCATCTGAGGTCATGTATTACTTCTCTATTATGTACAGTTTGGGTTGAGTTTATTATTTATAGTAAAATACCAACAAAAGCCACAGAGCACAAATGTAACATTTTAGTCCTAAAGTTTTAAGCTGATATAAATTGTCTTTCCTTGTATTTCGATATATCTGATCTTCCGTATAATTTTCTCTGTTTTTGAGCTCTATTAGGCACCAGATATGTAGTGGACTTAATGGGGCAAATTCTGCTCTCACTTACATCTGTGTAAATTCAGAGTAACCATCAATAGGGTTACTGCAGTGTAGATGAGAACAATTCTGCACACATTTCTCCTAGATTTTAATAAAGCCTTCGATAGAAAAGTTAGAGACAAACCTATTAGAAAATCAAACCCCATTAGAAAAGTCAGAACAATGTTACTTGGTTATTATGATAGAATACAAAACTGTTTGAATGGTTGTAGCTCAACAGAGGAATTATTTATGAAAGAGAGTCAAACCGGAAAGAGGCATCAAGTCTAACAAAGGGTCCTAACCTGGCAAACACAGTATTTTCATACATCAGAAGAAAGAGCAAACTGTACATTAATAATATAGATGACACCATGTTGGAGTAATTCTGAACACAGTGAAAGGCAGAAGTGACCTAAATGACATGAGTTTAGAGACTAGGCAAAATAAGGCCACTCTACAATTTGGGGCACTTCATCCCGAAGAATAATATTGTTAAACTCTAGGGAGCATGAAGGTCAAAATTAGCATGTATAAGTTTGTGGATAAGGATAAGGGAATTTAACCTGTACAGTCTGGAGAAAATTTGGTTCTGGGAATAAGACAAATGTCCTACTTCCCCAAAAGGCAGGCGGATGGAGGACCTCCCTAAGTCTATTATCTATGATCTTTTGGAGAAAGAAAAGATTCAATATTATGTTTAAGTTTTTCAATCCTTTTCGGCCAATTGTGTTTTTCTGAAGCTATTATATCTGCTACTGGCAGCGGATATGTATTGAATGTGCCAGTGTGAGAGAGTTAACTAGATTTATTATATTTCAAAATGTATTTGAATGTGAAAAAAGTGAAACAATGCTACATCAGATTTCTCATATTAACCAAATAAGAGTGCAAACACCACCCAATGCTTATATAAAAGTAAAGTTAGTCTATAGAATAGGTTTACTTTAAGATGATAAAAAGCAACAAAATAATACTATGTTGGCAAGATATAAGGCATAAGCATTACATTTTATTCACATAATGAATGTGTAGTGCAGGTTATTACTCATTCACATTGATCTGATGCGAAGGGAATGATCCTGATCTAAAGGTCACTGAAGTCAATGGAAAGGCTCCTCCTACATACATTGATTTAATGGGTTTTGGATCAGATCCTAAGAGTGTAAGCAACGGGATTTGATGTCAGTAGATATGAAGTCAGAGGTAATGGGGGTATCATGTAGTGATAAAGAAAGTACCAGAGTAAAACAGATATGTAGAATAAATGGGATAAAGACAGCACATCAACACAAGCTCTGGGTAATTATTATTCTCAGCCTCATCTTTGTTATAAATACAGAGAAACTTTCTTATTAAATGGAACAAACGTCTGCTCTGTCACTGCTATTCAATCGACTGATTTAAGTCAGTAGTAAGCTCATTTACTATACAGTTGTACAGCACCCAGCATAATGGGGCATCAGTCTCTAGATGCTACTGCAATATAAATGTTAAATAAATACATTAAAACAATAGCAATGGGATTGCATCAGTGTAACAGAGCAGAATTTGGCCCAGTCAGTGCCTTAAAACAATTCAGCAGATAATCATTCTATTTCAATATAAACTGAGTTACATTACTCCACATTTCAGTGCAAGATGGTTCCACTATATATGGCTTATTCAAGTGGACAGATTGACTGTATACCAGCTCCTGAAAGGTAATGCACCCTCTCCCTTCCCACTCAGCATAGGGATCGCAGCACCATGCAGGATATCAAGGTCTAAGTGGGATTCACAGGCTCAAGGGCAATATGTAAGAAAACAAGATCCACATAATTCCATGCAATCCTAGATGTACAGAGAAAGAAGCAAAACCTATACACATATCGGGCTCATTCCTGCTCCCACTGTCAATTATAAGACTTGCATTGAAATAAATGGGAGCCTACACAGACAGAATTAAGCACATCAATCAATTTTACATTAATTATTGCCCAATGGTACACAATGTTTGGGAGCATAAAACTTTGCCTTATAGCATAGTTTTGAACATTTCAGAAAGGAAGATGATAGGAATTTTCTAATCTTAAGATAAATATATAACTGATATGTCTTATGTGCCATAAAAAGAAGAACAGGAGTACTTGTGGCACCTTAGAGACTAACAAATTTATTAGAGCATAAGCTTTCGTGGACTACAGTCCACTTCTTCTTCTTCTTTTTGCGGATACAGACTAACACGGCTGCTACTCGGAAACCTGTCCTTATATGCCATGTGTCTTCAGATATACAGAGTATTTGCACAATACATTTCAATTAATACATTCTACAATGCAAGCAATTGTTCAAAAACCTGAATTTTGATTCTAAAAAGCTCAGATTAAATAGCCAATTAGATTAATCAATTCTTTCAATTTTAAATCAAAATTTTTTTTCTTTGAAACCACAAACAGGATGAATATTTGCTCTCAGATCTGAGGATGTAGAACCACACATGGGCTCTCTTATTTCTTCTACAGAGAATAATTTTGCCAGATAGCAAACAAAAGTATTCTTAGTGACAAGATAATATCTGCATTTGGAGCTTACTCTTTTTGATTTAT
This sequence comes from Trachemys scripta elegans, assembly GCF_013100865.1. Taxonomy (NCBI): domain Eukaryota; kingdom Metazoa; phylum Chordata; order Testudines; family Emydidae; genus Trachemys; species Trachemys scripta. The sequence continues at coordinate 29,403,648 of NC_048311.1, forward strand.
GGTGAGAGAAAATGAGCATGATAGAAATAAGAAAGCACTGTTAGTGAACTGGACATGGTATTGTATTGCCTCATTACTATCGCAAAAAAGATAGATTACAGAGTATTGGTGCATAAGCCTGTAAATTCGCTGTGACAAAAAATGAACACACCTAAGAAATGCCTTTTAAACATGTGTTAGAACACGTGTTCAATAAAACAGGCTGTTTTAACAAAGAATATAACTAGAAATGCTCACATTTATGCAAATTCCATAAAGATATATTCATTTGGTGCTCATGCTGTTACAAATATAGACTGAAAAGAACCTATCCACCTTTGCAAACCACATTTAAACTTACAAGTGCATGCATTATAAATGTTTATGCAACCTGCAAAGGTAACTTGATTAGAGTTACACCTGCCAATTTGCATTAAAAAGGTACATAACGGTTAACCACGTGCCATATTATACTAACGTGTAAATATTTTTATGTTGAGTGGATCTCAAGCTAAGTTTATTATATAATTTAGGGCCCCTATTTAGTGATGAATGTTGAATTTCCTTTCCCCCCATATCTTTTTTTAAAGCAAAAGGCCAACTTCCAAGCAAGTTTGTGAAGTGACAGCGGTGTCCCTCATCACTATGCTATAGATCAGGGGTTCTCAAACTGGGGGTCGGGAACCCTGAGGGGGTTGCAAGGTTATTACATGGGTGGGTCACGAGCTGTCAGCCTCCACCCCAAACCCTGCTTTCCCTCCAGCATTTATAATGGTGTTAAATATATAAAAACGAGTTTTTAATTTATAAGGGGGGGGGTCGCACTCAGAGGCTTGCTATGTGAAAGGGGTCACCAGTACAAAAGTTTGAGAACCACTGCTATAGATCATGTGCCTACTGATCAGTCGGGGAGGTGCTAGCCCAGAAGAGGGCAGAGAACAAGGGAAAAAGCAAAGATTAGTTAAAATACACAAGTTACATATTCTGAAGCAGCATAGGACTAGAGGAACATTACGATGAGAAGAGACTAACAAATATGGTCATCTGGATACTAAAGTCCACATATGGCACAAAGAGAAGGAGTTTAAAACGGAGATACAGCAAATAAACTCAAGAATTTAGGTGATGGAGCAGGAGCCATAATGGAGGCACTGTGGTACCAAACTGATTATTTTGGATAAGGAGCGTTGACCTGAAATATACGTACCAAACAGGAGCATCAGGATTTTGATCAGCACGATCCAACAGGAATTTAAAGACAGCATACAAGTTAACTGAATTTTAGGTATTGGTATTTGGTATCATATAAACAATTTAGGCTGAACTAACCAGCATCATATTCCATGATGAATCCTGGAATCAGGCAGTTAAGTCTGTATAGCAATGTAGGCTACATGGAATTGTATGCAGAGGATGTGACAATAAAGTTTACCAGGACACTATCAGGCAGTTAAAGCTCAAAACTGACCTTCTTTGAACATCCACCTTATAGCTACATGTTTACTCCAACTCAGATAAGTCATTGACTTCTGGCATTGCTATATCCTCTTTGCTGACTTCTGCTTGTGTGACTCTTTTCTAGTGCGGCTGTCCTGGTTCTGTGGACCCCTGCCTTTGGTGGAAGCTGCCTCTTGAAAGATAAGCAAGGCAGAAGTTTGATCCTGGAGTTAATCAATTATATACTGACATCACATACTGAATAGCTGAACAAGCTCAAGGTTGGAGTTTCTAGAAGCATAGAGCACAGATTGACCAAAACAAACAGGAAATTATCAAGAACTAAATTGTTATTTATCATTTCGCTTCAAAACAGGACAGAGTAAGGCGAGTGGATCAGAAATTTAAAAAAACAGACAAATTATATGCTAGCAATGAGAGTCCTCACAAATAAAGGCACTCCCACACTTGCATAATATTGATGGATAAGGCCAGGAAGGGGAAATAGATTCCGAAGTTTCCAAATATTATTTTTGTTTTTCAAGTCAGATATTTTTCTCAATCTCAACTGCTTTCTTAGTACTCAGCACACATTACAAAACAAAAACAAAAAAAAGAGTCAGACAAACGTGAACTGCAGTGTACATCTATTGAATCCTACAGTATTTAAAGAGCTCAAAAAATGACTCTATCTTCCTGTCTTCTTTCCCACCAAAGCGTGCTGTTTAAGGTTCCAAAACTGTAATCTTCCTCTTCTTGTTCTTTAGCAAGCTCCACAAAAACCTAAAATGGATGAAAATGGCATCAACAGTGTATTCCGTGTAACAGCATTCAGACTGCAAGGATCGGAGTGCCTACCAATCAAAGAAAATTCATGGAAACGAATCACAAAAGTGGTACCTAATGCACCAGTATCTGAATAGGTATACTGACCCTTCAGAATGGAGAGTTAAGATCTCTTACTTACGCTCCTACTTTGAAAGTCACTGGGATTTATGTTCTTAAGTGCTTCTGTCAATTTTTGAAATGGCACGTCAGTCTTACTTAGGCACTTTTGAAAATTTTACCCTATAAAACTATAATTCGCAGACTTTTTTTTTTTTAAACAATTATGAAATAAAATTTGCTTCCTATACCTGTTCCAGGGTTGCTTGAGAAAAGTTGTACTCCTCGATATTAAAGGCATGTTTTGCTGTTAAAAGGATTAGAAAGAATGCACATTTAAGAACAATGAATCATCAAATGCCTCAAAATGACTTTATTTAAATTCATATTTTTAAATGATTCAAATATCTACTGTTAAATTCACTAAAAATACAGAGGAGTTTTACAATTAGATGGCCCAGCTCAATGCAATGCCATGTGAGAGCAACTAGTGCAGGTCTTTCCCTGCCACTCTGGAGAGAGGGAGACTGCAACCAATGGGAATAAAGATTGGAAGGCGGCATCCACACAGTCATAGAAATTAGAGGTGGAAAAGAATCACTGGCAGTGTCATCCATCCAGCAACACCAAAAAACCCTCTTAAGGCTACGTCTTGTGTAAAGGCCTGTAGCTGCGTCTTTACAGAACTGTTTTAACACTAAACTTTGGAATATATTTATCAACATTCAACCCGATGGTCCTCAGTCCTTATGGCCTATTTACTTTGCAAGCCTTAAAGGCATATGGGTACCCCCATACCCACTCACACTCCTCTCCCAAGACCTTCCTCTCATGTATAGAGTCAGGCTCGCCCTCTGAAGGTGTCTTGGGGCTGCATGAGGAGCAGCAAGGTCCTATTCCACAAGTAAAAGCTGTTATGGTTTTCGCCTCAACTCCCAAGCCCTTGCTCTGTGATAGGCTACAACCACCATAAACTTTCTCCATTCCCATTGAAAACCCAGTGACCCCTCCTAGCCATATCCTGATAGCCCTGCCAAAAAGGGATAAGTTTACCTCCTCAGCTCCGGGCATTTTGAACTGATATGCTAATACAAGGTAGTTCTGAGACTCCTAGGGATGATGTTTAAATTATCTGTACAGTGCCAGGGCTGTGAGAGCGGATATTCAGACAAATACAAAAAGGGTTTCTTTCAAAAGGAATATACAATCGGAGTTCAATATTGCAATGACTCACAAAAGTGTGTGCATTTGGTGGTGGGCACATGGGAAAGACAAGGTTACAGTGATACAAAACATGCTTTTGGGGTCTGATCAACATCACTGACGTCACATTTTCAGAGATGTTAAGGTGAGAAGGGACCATTATGTTAATCTATTCTGAACGGCATAACACAGGCTATAAAACGCCATCTGGCCATTGATTTACCATAGCATCTCTTTAAGAAATGCATCCAATTTTGATTTCAAAGATTAAACAATGAAAAAATCTACCACATCTCTTGGCAATCTGTTCCAGTGGATAATTACACTTGCTGTTCAACATTTGCACCTTATATCCAGTTTGATTTTTTCTAGTGTCAACTTCCAGTCATTGAAGCTTGTTGTGTCCTTTGTCTGCTAGATTAAAGAACTCTCTAGAATTAAATATATTCAACCCCTGTAGCTATTTATAGACTGAGATGGGAACTGAACCAGTCCTTGTTGCATTCACCTCTGTTTACTTCTTTTTACCTTGAATTGTGTACATAGGTAAAGAGTACAGCAGGGTTATAGAAGTTAATGTGTTATGAGGAAAGAAAGTTAAAAGGGCAGGAGTCATGGAGTGGAGGTTAGCATTAAAAAGCTAACCAAACCAAGTGAATTTTGAGGAAAGATTTGAGTAAGAGTAACGTTACATGGTACACAGGATCAGGGAAAATATTTCAGGCTGCATGGTAGGCAAAATGATTACTATTTACCTTGCTTGCTTGGCAAATACTTGGTCTTACCTTCTTCCAGTTTAGAAAAAGACTGAGAGAGCGACTGTACATCTTCCTTAGGAATTTTATATGCCAAAATGGAGGAAAAACTGGAAAAAAAAACAAAAAACAAAATACAGTGTGATATTTTCCCAGGCCAAAATTGCTGAAAGCAAAAGGAAGGAAAAAAGTTTCACATGACTGAGCATAAATTCATTTTCTAAAGGAGTAGGCAAAGCACTGTAAGCTAAACCTATCGTGACACAGGGACTTAGGAATTACCATTTTGGATCAGATTATTTGGTCCACTAAGCTGACAGAGACCAGAACCAGATACACAAGTGTTCTCCTACTAGTTTTTGAATGTTATGATTCCTGATGTCAGATTTGTGTCCGTTTATTCTTTTGCATAGAGACTGTCCGGTTTGACCATCATAGGACCTAATCACATCAGCCACGCCGTCAGGGGCTCGTTCACCTGCACATCTACCAATGTGATATATGCCATTATGTGCCAGCAATGCCCCTCTGCCATGTACATTGGCCAAACCGGACAGTCTCTACGCAAAAGAATAAACGGACAAAATTCTGCCATCAGGAATCATAACATTCAAAAACCAGTAGGAGAACACTTTAACCTCTCTAATCACTCAGTGACAGACGTTAAGGTGGCAATTTTGCAACAGAAAAGCTTCAAAAACAGACTCCAACGAGAAGCTGCTGAACTTGAATTAATATGCAAACTGGATACCATTAACTTAGGTTTGAACAGAGACTGGGAATGGCTCGGTCATTACACTAATTAAATCTATTTCCCCATGTTAAAGTATCCTCACACCTTCGTGTCAACTCTTCGAAATAGGCCATCTTGATTATCACTTCAAAAGTTTTTCTCCCCTGCTGATAATAGCTTCTCTTAATTAATTAGCCTCTTACAGTTGGTATGGGTACTTCCACCTTTTCGTGTTCTCTGTATGTATAAATATCTTCTTACTGTATGTTCCATTCTATGCATTCGATGAAGTGGGCTGTAGCCCACGAAAGCTTATGCTCAAATAAATTTGTTAGTCTCTAAGGTGCCACACGTACTCCTGTTCTCTTTGGTGGAGAATTCAAAAATCTCCCAACCACCTGGTTTAGTCCATTTAAAAAGGGAAACTCCAAGGTCATCTCCTAAGAATTAAGAGGCTTAAAGAGTCACTTGGCAAGTGTTTGTTACATCCCAAATTTCTTGGACTGGGGCGGGGTAAAGATCCAGAATAGAAAATCTGTCACCATATGATCTCCTTTCTGAGGTTGACCTCTCCACCAAAACTGCCCCACCTGAAAAAAATTCTTTGGGAATTTCTATGATGGCCTTTTCCTGGGTCCTTGTGAACAGTAAACAAAGTAGAATAAGATATTACTGTTAAGAGTTTGCATTTATCCACTGACAGAAATTCAAGTAATTTAGTGTTCAGTAGATTTATGGAAGAACTTTTGACAACGGGACAAAAGGGATGTGGGCCAAACGCTGAGGCCTCCTAGAAGAGTCTGAGGTACCTTCGAAGGTATGCATCCGAAGAAGTGGGCTGTAGTCCACGAAAGCTTATGCTCTAATAAATTTGTTAGTCTCTAAGGTGCCACAAGTACTCCTGTTCTTTTTGAGGTACCTTCAGCATTTGCAGGACTATAGGTACCATCCAAATTTCTTGGAGTGGGAAAGAGATCACTCTCAGCAAGGAAATTACCAGTCACAACTGTTACACAAGCATAATTTTGGTCTTGCTATCAATAAAGGTATTTTTCTTTGCCAGCTTTCACGACATCTTCTCTTTCTTAAGCTTATTTTTATATATATTTTATTTAAGATGTGGATAACATACCATCACTAATTACTTACTCATAACACACTGACAAAAATGAAGCATGCATTAATACAAATATATTTTTTCCTTGTAAGGACTGGTCCTCTATTTAATAACTTTTACCTTTCCTGATGAGATGCATTTGGGAAGATGTGCAAAATATGCCTGTGAAGACACTCCACCTGTTGTACGCCTGCTGTTTCTTTTAATTTCATTTCCAAGAAATAGCCTCTGCCAAATTTACTCTTTAGATGCTGAACTGAACCAATACACCTACGGATTGTTGAGACAAATATAGTATGTCATGTAAAAAAAAAAAAAGCAGAGCTGTTTTCAATAGTTTCTTTTTATGAATTAGATTATTTTGAGAGGCTTGAGATGACAACAAATGTGGCTGTACTTTTTTTAATGCTATAAATGTGTTCAAGCTGAGACACACCATTTTTTCTTTTACACAAAAGTTACAAATATGCATGGACTACTAAAATCTACAATACCTTAACTGTCCAGATACCAGGATTGCAACTCGATCACACACAGCTTCAGCCTCTTCCATATAATGAGTGGTCAGAATAGCTGCTCTCTCTTTGCTTTTAAATGCTGCTCGAATTGCCCTCCTGAAAATTAATGAATAATAATAACTACAGCTACAAATTACCTTTAACATGACATGTCATATGTTGGGAAAATAATACTTTAGTTATAATTAACACAAATCCTCAGCCACATCATCAGCTTTTTCCATTCTAGGGCAAAGAAAAGCAAATGTATCTATTTCTTTTCAGTTATTCACAATCAAAACATATTAATGTCAGTGTTTTGCAGGGATTTGGATGCCCACTAGTCTCTTAATCCCAATAGCCTTATTATTAAAAGAAAAAGCTAATTTAAAATGAAAAGTGAATACTGTGTAGGCACACAGAAGCAATTACTGATCCTGTATTGAATCTTGCCTATGCTGGGCCATGGGAGGAAATTTCACAATTTGGGGGAAAAGGAGGAAACATTTCTTTGGTGGGTTATTTCTCTTTAAAATGATGAAAGAAGCTGCTCAGAAGTTTGGATTGTCAGAGTAAGTTCTAGGAGAGATGGGTTAGTAGGATAAAGAGCAGTTGCAATGATCAAATGTGCGCGATAAATTCTTTTATCACGTGGTTCTGCAATTTGTCAGCTGACTCTGGAATTCATCCCATGGATATTACTATGACAAGCATGGTATATCCTGTACCAAACACACAAAATGGTTTGCTACTTGGCTTCCAGAGGCACTGCCTCTTTCTCCATCCTTTGTTACCTCACTGGTGACAAGCAGAGGAGCTCAAACTGGAGCTCCTTTGGTTTAACCTCATAGCTGCGCATTACCCAAGAGTGTCCCACAACTCTGAAACGAACTCTCCTTCCCATCACATTACAAAACCTACCTAGTTTCTTAGACATCTGGGGAGGGACAGTTGCAGGAAAAGGATGAATTTGAGGAGCTCGGTTTCTTATTCATCAATGGGGTGATATTATGGAGGAGTCTATTCTTTTTGTCCATTGTATTCTAATTATGATGAATTTTAAATTGCTGTGAAAGCACTGAGTTGCGAATGTATGCTTTTGATTGTTATAAATCAAATGAAAGATTTATCTTCAAAGGGAAATAAACTATTAATCTGCAAATGATTTGAAGACAATATGCAGATGAAAGCAACCTATACAAAGCTAGATTCTCAGCAACGCACAGAGGTAGCTGTCCTTCATGCTAACAACAGTTACGCACATGAATGAAAAGAAGAAAAAATGATTTGCCTATACTAATCTAGGACATATTACCACTTTGAGCTTTGGAGTAAGAGTATTATTACCATATTATCCTACAATGTAGTCTCTTTAAAAAAAAAGTCTCTTGTAAATGTAGCATAATGTTACACTCACCACATGTGCTGTTTGGCTTTAGGATCCATACCAGTAGATGGTTCATCTAGCAATGTAATCTGGGGATTACCCAGCATACTTAGTGCAAAACATAACTGACAGGAAAGAAAGAAAGTTAAATATGATTATACAATAGGCCTCATGTTATGAAAATACTGAATTCAACTTTTTTAAAAACCGTCTTCATACCTTGCGCTTAATTCCGACCGCTAATTTCTTTGTGGTTTTCTGTAGATGGGCTTTCAATTCAAGGGCCCTTGCAATGCTGCAAAACACCCAATGCACAATGCTGTCTCATCAATCACCGAGAACATTGTTTAAGAAAGCAGATTATTAACCCTCAAAATATGCTTTGTCATTCCTCTTAGTACAATTGTTAAATAACTGATTACTCTAATTACAAAAATTATTCTAGTAATGTTTTTTTTTAAAATTCCGTATAAAAGTTTTTACATTACTACATATCTTATGCCTCTCACTTAGAAATCAATAAGCATGCTGTATGTTTTCAAGGTGAAATAAAGATGTATATAAAAATCAAAGGCATTACATATTGTTGGTTTTTTCCCTTCCAAACCATGGTCACCTCTTGCTCAAACTGCTAAAAGCAGTCTACTATAGTCAGATAAAAATGGAGCACAAGAAACCTATGACATCTATTGCTAGACTATTAAACAGAACCCAGTTATAATATGAGTGCAAGCAAAAAATGCTGCAATTAGTTTTTACCGTTTTACGACTTCTTCCACATCAGTTTTAGTCATTCCTTTGATAGATCCATATATTTCAAAATGCTCCTGCAATGTAATATCTGGCCAAAGTGGATTTATCTGAGGACAATATCCCACAAATTTAGCAGAATTGTCCTCACTATTCAATCCTAAAGAATAGTCTCCTATCAGCACCTGTGGAAAAGACAGTCCTTACTCAACAGTATTTTTATGGGTTTTGCAGGTCTTTATAAAGACCAAAAAATTATTTATAGATGCTGGTGACCAAAATGGTAAGAAAACAAAAACAAAAAATAGATAGCTCAATTCATTTTCTATTAGTGTTCAGCCATATACTGTACCTGGCCAGCAGTTGGTTCAACGTCTCCCACCAGCATATTAATCAGTGTGCTTTTCCCAGCTCCATTTGGTCCTAGCAATCCAAGTATTTCTCCTGAATAAAATAAATAAATAAATAAATAAATCAATCAAAATGATATGTTACCCATGTGACCCAAGAACAAAAAGGAACTGTTTTTTTCCTGAAAAATATAGTAGTTCAATGGTAACTAATTTAATGCCAACCTTTTTTTACACAAAAAGAGACGTGTTTAGTTGCCACTTTCTTTATTTTTCTCCCAAGAAGAAAATCTTTCCTTTCATCATATTCTTTATGCAGACTGCTGACCAGAATTGCTGGTTTCTAAAAAACAGAAGATACTATATTAATTATTTTTTAAAATATAATGACAAAAACACTCTCGCCAGTGGACAAACTGAAAGTTTATCAGCATAAAATAAGGTTTTTTGACATTTACCAAGGTTAGATTAGATAATCCTGTCTTCTTGGTAAATCGTTGCATTTCTGCTTCACCATGGCTACACTTCTTTCTTAGGGACAAGCAGAGGTTATCACCATTATCTCCACTCAGAGTCCCTGTTTTTCACGTCTAAGTCCTCATTGTCTCTATACACTGCAAAACCATTGTAAGAATCCGATTCTGCACCTGACCACTATGCAGACAACAACTATTGGGAAGCAGCAGCAGAATTATGCTCAAGATTGCTGTCAGAGTTGCTCATGTACAGTACACAGCACATCTCCTCCTCCTCAAGGTTTGATCTCAGTGGCACGATGCACCTAATTCCTACTAGCCTGAAGTGTGAGTACCCATTAGCTTGGAATCTAAAAGTACCAACCCAGCCAGACACAGAGCTGTTCTTAGGGCAATAATTCTAGGTTTTACCATGGGTAAGAGGTGGTAAGTGGAATAAATTAACACACACAAGGAAGACGCTGGAAACAAAAGAAAATAAGCACTGACATCGCGTGAAAAAAATAGAATCCTATTTGTTCATCTGAATTTTTGAATACAAAATAATTCAAGTATAACTAATTCAGAAGACGAAACCAATATCTCGTTCTAATATTTCCAATTAAGCATTAGTTTATTATTTCAGAGCTGGCATATGTTGATTTATTGACAGCAATTTTATCTGATCTCACCCTGTCCCCTGTGATTCAATCATAATTACACAATTACCTCATCACAGCTCTGGCAGGTTGTCATTTCTTTGACCCACAATCTCTCTGCCTTTACATCTTCATCCTCATTCTCATTATGTGGATCATCTCGAAATTTCCATGTTTTGATCTTTGTAGAAGTTCTAAAGAGAGGAACAAATATTAATTTATGTTCAGTCTTTAAACAAAGCTCCCAGGGATTTCACTGGAGAGCTGCCCGATTATGGACAGAAAGATCGAGTCCTTTGTGTTTGTTAGGCAATAAACTCATGCAATTAGCCATATGTGAAGGGGAGAAAAAAACATCAGTGGAAAACAAGTCTTTAAAAAAATAAAATTCAGTTGTCACTTAAAAAGAACTGTATCAAAGGGAATAAGCAAAAAAACTGCACTAAAATAAGGCTACTGGTAGTTCACACCATAGAAGATCAGATCATTTAAATGTAAACAAAGCCCTTTCCTGTTGATTCTTAGCTACAGAAACCAGTGAATATTAAAATTATTTCACAACGATTACACTGGTCTTACTGTTATAAACAATGGGGTAAATCTCCAAAGCTGTTTATGATGAAACAGCTGTACAATTTCTATTAGCCTCTACGAACAGTGTGCAAATTTCACAAGCAATATTCAAAATGTTCCCATTACAGCTCCAGTTCTGTTAACACATGAGCAGGTATTTGACCAGTTACAAAGGTTTTACTTCTGGGGGAATTCTGTGCCAAAAATTGATAAATTCTGCAACAGAAAATTAAAAATTCTGCACACAATATTCTTAAATTCTGCAAAATTCTGCATATTTTATTTGTCAAAATAACACAATATAATCACACCAGTATAAACAGATTTTTTGGGGGGGCGGAGAGAAACTGTTAGGGAGTTTACCCCATGCAGACCCTGGCTGACCCCTAGCCTCTCCAACTCAATCAGGCACATGTGTCCCTCCACCTCCACTCAGACATCCATTTCCCTCATCCCCATGTAGCCCTGCACCTCCCTCCTTCTGTGGCCCTGTGCCTCCACTCCCATTCAGCCCCTGCCCCAGTCTGTCCTCCCCCACTAGCCCTTATGAGCCCAGTCTGTGACCCCCCCCCCCCCCCCAGCAGCCCCACGCTGTCTGTCTCCCCATAGCCCCTGTCTCCTGACTTAGCCCTACAGGTGATGTTAAGAAGGCTGTGCAGGCTCTCTCTCTTCCTAGCTGGCTGCAAGCGGCTGCTGTGTTCTATCGTCACAGTGCCGTCTGGTGGGCATAATGTAGAATTGCAGCAACTTTTCAGCAGAACCTTTTTTCTGTGCAAAAAGATTAAAAATATGTATGCACTATGGCGCAAAATTTCCCCAAGTGTAAGGTTTGCAAGATCAGGGCCCTTGTTTGCAAAACAAATATAAGGAAGTACATCTTCACACAGAGCAGTGGAACTCATTGCCATGGAAATTTGTGAAGGTCAAAAGTATAATTAGGTTAAAAAAAGAATTAGATAAGTTCACATTGAATCGGTCCATTGACAGCTATTAGCCAAGATAGTCCAGGATCCAATCCTTGTCCGTAAATTTCCAACTCCCAAAAGCTGGGATTGGACAACAGGGGATGGATCACTCAGAGTTGCCCTGTTTTGTTATTCCCTCTGAAGCATTGGGCACTGGCCACTGTGAGAGGACAGGATACTGGGTTAGATGGACCATTGGTCTGACCAAGTATGGTCATTCTTATGATTTTATGGCGTTAATGTGAGTTCACAAACACATTTTATGAGGGAATGACCCTTACATTAGTCATTCTAGCAGAAACAAATTATCTAAATTATGTCCGATACATAGGTTTTGATATAAGGATGATGGCCAGTACAGAACAAGCAATGTCTGCACTGTTTTAAAACATCAGTATAATGCAATAGGATATATTACTCCAGTGACAAAGGGATTTTTGTTTTATCTTTGGTGTGCCTTCTGCTGAACATTAGCTACTCCTAGTTAGTGCTACCAATACTATCTTAAGATGGCTTTCTCAATACAGAATAATAAAAGATCCTATTAACCAACACAGACCTGAAAAATGGGTCCTCTCTTATCGATTTACCTCCATTTTTCACTTCAAGATATCGCAGGAGGAACAGCCACACTACACATTGCAAATAAGGCTAAAACAGACAGAAAAACAATTTCAGTTAATCAAAACATTTCTAGCTTCTTGAGGCCAAACGGTTGTCCAGGGGATGAATGCTATGAAATGTTGATTCCCTCCCAGCATGAAGGTGTTCATAACAGATTCCAAGGCAGTGAAATCGTGTCACTAATTAATTCCATTGGAAGTAAGAGGGGTATATTTCCAAAAACTGTTTCATATAGCATGAGCATATGTGTTGTTATAATTAGAATATACTTCCAGTTATGTATAAAATATAAATGAGTCATTTAAGAGTGAAATATGATTTAAATCAGTACTTTTCAATTAATATTTCAGAAATGGTTTTCTGAAGTTTGGCCCACAAAACAGAACAGAGAGGAGAGGAAAATGTTATTTTGTGACAACTTTCTCTTTTAAAGGAGCCACTCAAATCTGTCGTAAGCCAGACCCTTTATTACTACGTGAAGGCTGTAACTTGGCCTCAGGTAAATGAGCTGGTATGTCTCAGTCCAGTTCCTAGCAGAGAAGAGTCTATATCACAAAAACAACATCTCAGCTGGGCACTCATTGACAGACTCGATAGGGAGGCTAATGACTGAACACACAAAGATTGAACACTTCCATGATCCCAACCAGCAGTCTTATCTTCCAAGGGTAGGGCTGAGCCACACTGTTGGGGCAGTAGGTGTTGAGCTGAGGGAGTGGGGCAGCTTAAGCTGTTGTTGCCTATTCTGTAATCATTTTTTGGCTGCAGGGCAGTAGTTAATCCACTATCTCTTATAAGCATTAAATAAAATTTTGAAACACCTTACAACAGGAATGTCTTTAGGCAGTGGCTTTTCATTCAAAGTTAACATTTCTGACAAATAACTGGTGCTTACCGCGATAACTGCTACCAAGAGTTTGTCCCAGGGGTCATGGTATTTTTCATTCTTTTGTAGGTGTTTCCGTGATACCTGACAATGTGATGAAAATTTACACGAAGAACTTTTCATCCAATGCTACGTTTTACAGCTAAATTTAATTGCAGATTATAATGAACTACTGAAGACAATTTATTTATGCACTTTAGGAGCCTGATTCAGGTTTGCACTGGCTTTACATCAGTGCAATTCCATTGACTTCTGTGGAGTCTCTGCTTGTTTACATGGAGGTAGAGAGAGATCAGAATCAGTACCAATGTATTTTGTCAATTGCAGACTCCCAGTAATCAAAACAGCTCAACTCGACAGACAGAGGGACATGGAATTTGCCTTTATGTATTTAACAAATGCTCTGTTTCTTCCAGCTTCTGAAACTACAACATTTAGCTTATAACAAGGAGGTAATACAAGCAACTTTTTCAGCAGTTGATGCTATTTATAATCCATTAAATGGCCATCAGGCATATTACAGATCAATGCAGAAGGCAAACTCCCCATTCACTTACATGTAGATCAACCATATTACTTTGCAACATATATATGTATTCTGCTAACCCATGTACTAGTGCCCCTGAAGTGACTTTCAAAGTTCTAAAGTTAAATTCCTCATAAAAAGGAACCAACCAACATCCCAATACCCCAAAAGCTTACCTTTATAAAACTAATCAGGCATCCAATAAGAGGATAGATTGGAATGAAGGCACAGAAGACATAATGAAAAATGGTGGTTACCATGAAATATCTCATAAAGAATGCTACTTCAGTGACAACAGTAGAGATCAAAGCAGTCTAAAAAAAAAGAAAAAAAAATCACGTATTTTTATCCAAGCCTATCTCACAAACTGACATGCTCATAATATTTAATACAAGTTGTGACAAGTTAGAAAACTGTCTGTATTATTTCTTAGGAACGTTATGTATGACTCGGTTTCCATGTTCAATTTTATATTGCTGCCTGACTCAATGCAGTTAAAGCAGGCTCTAATGAGGGGTTGTTAAGGTACCTAGGATGGGTAAAACAATGACACAGATGAGACAGCTTCTCAGGTACCTAACTGGGCCTTCAACTGGGGGAACGAATCTACCTGGCTGGCACCAACCAAATTAACATGTTTTCATATCCGCCCTAGCCTTGAAATAGGAAAAGACGCTGAGGGGTTAAAAAGGTGCCACGGCAGAAAGGGAGGGAAGAAGTGGTCAGCTCAGCTGGAAGCTAACAGGGACACAGTCAGCACACAGCAAGGCTGACATACAGACACACTGACTTGAGACCCAGAGTCTCGGAGAAAGGTATGTGTAACTTGGCACCCAGAGAGAATGGGGGACACCATGTTGTCAGGTCTACCTAGGGGAATGCTAAATATGGGTAAGACAACATGCATATAGGTCTTTGTTATTTTTAAATCCTCTTCTCTCAGCTGTGTGTACCATCTGAGCATCTTTGTTTTGAAGAAACTATTACTGACCATTGGCTGCCAAAACAGAACTCTGGCTCAGTTGCACCTACTAGGTAACATGGTTGGCACCCAGAGAAGTGTAACCGAGAGACACGGTTGGAGAGTGGTTGGACTGCAGGATCCTACACCAAAGAGAAGTGGAGGGCCAGGCCTGCTACCAGAAAGGGGTGCACTCGAGGGACTGGTAGATGGTCTCTGAAAGAACAGCCTCCCCAGAGATTGTGACACAAGTAATCCCTTCTCTTATTCCACTCTGAGTAGAACTATTCAAAAGCGTCTGTTGCTGTGGCAAGGAAGAGAAGTAAAGAAACATGTATATTGCCTCATATTTAAACCATTTGTCATTTACTTAATTTCTTTCCTTTTCAGTTGGAAACTAGAGAAATGTCAAATGGTTTAAATATGAGGGAATTATTTTCCAAAAATGATAACTGAAAAAAATGTTGATTTGGCTTTAGGGGAAAAAAATGTTTAAAGTTAACTAAAAACAAGAGGCTGACTTACCATTGAAAAAATAAACGACCAAAATTCTTTGGTATTTTGCACTTTTTTAAAGGTGAAAGAGAGCACGTAAGTGAACAGCACTACTGATGGTACATAGCCAATAAGGCAGAAGATCTGCAAGGGAAAAAAAGATATTTCTTAGAAAGATTCATCATATACTGTGCTGTCAGAATACTCATTATACCCAGGGGTACAAACCTGTTATTGACATTTATTTTGTAAATGCCTGAATACTTTGAGAGTACATTTTTATCTCCAGTTGATCCTGTTAGTTAAAAGCTAATTGAATAGTTTTGAGATGCTGTACTCAGCATTATATGTGCTATTAAAACTTTCTGATAAAAAATGCAAGCAGGGCAGCAAGTCCCATCTCTCAGTTAAATTTAAATCTTTTCTTTAAATCATTTCTCAAGTGGCACTATTGGGTCTCACATAAACACTAATGATATGCATATTTTGGTAAGTGTTGCAAGTCTCAGCCTCAATTAATTTCACTGACTTGCAGAAATTAAAACAAGAGCAGGCAAGTTGGAGGGAGGGATGGAACCACAGTCAAACGATAGCATGCCAAGTATGAAAAGCTCAAAGGAAAACTCAAAGTTTCATAGTTCTCACCTAAGAGAAGAGTTCTGGCTCCAGGGTCCTGAAACATGGACCCTGGAAGGCCTGGGCTCCTCAGCTCCAGGGCGGGGGACCCTGGAAGGCTTCCCCAGAACAGGGGACTCTTGTAGCCTCAGCTGTCAAGGAGCCGCAAGTGTGGGAGTTGGGGCTCTCAGCTCCCTGTCAATCTGCCAGGCAGGCTGCTGTGAAGGTGGGAGCCTGGAAGTTTGGAATCCCCAGTAGCCTAGCAGGTGGGCGTGCTGGTAGGAAGCCAGTCAAGTTACTAACAGAAATCTGCCTGGCAGGCCAGGTTCTGTCAGAACTTTGTTAAAACTGAACAGCCTCCAGGAAATATTTAGATTTCAGCGATCTGGCAAATTCTGGTGAAATAACGTTTGGGTGAAATTTTTCCGACCAGCAAACAAAAATGAACACGTCATATTTCTTATACACTTTGATAAAGGACTTTAATGAGAACAGAGAAGTAAATAAAACTAGACTTACAATAGCAAGGAACTTCCAAGTATCAAAATAAACACCATGATGAAATGCAAATAAGCTTCCTATCATCAGAACAAGGATAATGAAAAATAAAGGAAAGTCAATGACTGCTTGTCCACTCCAGTAAGCAGATGGATAAAGACCTGAGATCTTAAGTTGAGTATAAGCTTTGATCTGTTAAAGGGAAAGAAAATTACAATAGGTGTCAAAACTGCCACAAATGGCAGTAATGTTAATTCTTATCAATGCTTAAACAACTTGGGCCCAATTCTGCTCTCAAATAGTCAGGCTTTACACTAGCATCATTCTAGTGTCTTCATTGGAGTTATTCCCAATTTGCAATTTTTAGACACCAGGGGAGGAGGTCTGTGTATCCACATTTTTCCACAAAAGGACTTGTTAGTTTTGGGAAGAAGGGATAGAAGCAAAACACCTAGTAGGAATATGGACTGAGTACCCTCTATGATCCTACTTTCTTTAGTTTCAGCTGTGCATCCAGCTGGTGGTAGGTTATGAAAAGACTAGTGCACCCAATTCCATCTCCAAATCTACAGCCAGGTCTTCTATATGCAAACCCCCCTTGTTTCTGCTCACATTCATATAATTTGTCTCCGCAACTACTTGTTAAGTCTTATATAAAATTTAACTTATGTACATTTATTCTTGGGGTAGGTGCATCCAGTAAACACTTTGACACATTTAAATGTATTTGAAAATTGAGGAGTCCTGACACACCACTTGGTTCTGAAGTTGTTGTATACTCTACAAATCATCCCACCATTTCGGCCCAGACAACAGCCATTACCAAGTTATTACTGCATGATTATATCATCCAGTAATGACCTTAGAAGAAGGTTTTATATTCGTTTACATACTGAAGATTTAAAATGACCCAAACTGCATAGTTCAAATTGAAGATTACCTTATGGTTTTCTGCATTTTCCATGGCAAAATATGGTGGCACCCCCGTTACAATGATTCCTAGTAACATTGCTTGAAAAAAAGCCTCCAGTCTGAAAACTGTGTCATCAATTTCCTGAAAAATAATTAGACTTCAACACTGGGAAATTAGAATATACTAGAGACAAAAAAACAACTCCTCAAACTTTCTTTTTAAAGTTTCTAAACATGATTTCCTGTGCTCTTGTACCTAGACTCCCAACAATGCCACTTTAGTTACAGCTTATTATAAAAGCTGTATACAAAACTTTAAAATATGGCAATGCACAAGCCTGTTCTATCTGATAAGTGACGTTTATGATATGGATGGGACTGATTACCGTTTAGTTCCAAAAGAGGATAGTTCATAGCTGCTAAGACCTTTTGCACAGCAGCTGAGATAAAAACACAGCGATAAAGTTTTGTGTAGATTTTTGTGCAGTTTATAAAATCAATATATTCAGAAGAGAAAGAAAATGGATAGTTGACTAATGTAACCGTCTCTTTGCTATCCTTGATTACTGCAATCTTGCTCCTCTCAAGTCTATTGAGAATTCTGCTGTTAAGATCATCTTGTTGCGCTAATCACATTATCGCACATTTTGAGTCTCTCTTCTGGCTCTTTGTTCATCTCCCCATCAAATAAAAGCTTCTTGAACGAAATCCAGGCCCCAGTTAAGTCAATGGCATAACTCCCGTTAAATTCAACAGGACAAGGATATCACCCTTTGTCTTTATCTTTAAGGCCCTTCAAAACTGAGACCCATCCTACCCAGGTGATCTAGTAACCCATCAAAACACTGACCTCCACCTTCGTTCTGCCAACATTCCCAGCCTTTACTGCCCACCAGATCAACCCTATACAACTGTGTGCTTTCTCCCAGACTGTGCCTTATACGTGGGAAAAACTCTGATAAAATTCTATCTTATCCTGTTCCAAATCCCTCCTTACGACTCACTTCTACCACAGTCTAATCAAAGCTAGGTGGGTGACAAGCTCTGATCACTCCTCTTGCCCTCTCCCTTTCCCACTCCATTTCTTGCTATCCCCAACAACCAATTAAAAAGCCCCAACCTACAGTACATAATTAACAAAGTTGTGCTAGTTCATCACTATATTAATTTGCTTTTGTGTCATATTTCAACCCCCTACTCATGCTCTATTTGTGTCCTTAGATTTGGGAACATCTCTTGTCTATGTTTGTAGAGTGCCCTGGATTGGGGCCCTCGGGCATCACCATAATATAAATATTTACTATGTATAATTATATTAAAAAAATCTAATATGATTTTTGTAATTCAAAGTTGTACTCCTTAATGTGCAATGTTTCATTACCTTAGAGGCTTTAAATGGTGAAAAAGATAGTAATAAAATAGGCTTGAATTAAATGGCCACACGTGGAACTTTATTGAATCATTTTGACTTATAGCTACATTTTTTCACATGCTCCAATACAGGGCTAACCTCAAGAAGTACCTAAATATTCAAAGCCACAAGACTGCATGCACAACTGCGATTTTGCTATTGTTTCCTTTGTAATTATGCAATTTTAAGCCTATGATACCTCCTGATTTGAACTCCACCTACTTGAATGAATGGGTTACTCCAGATTTGAATATTCTCAGTCACATTTAAGTTGTGGAGAAACAGGTTGCTAATGATGTTCATCAAAACAGGCAAAGAGTGCACCATAGTACTGTTGAATACAGCTGTAAAAATGTAGCTCTACAAAACAAATATTTTCAATGTTAAATTTGCAGCATGAAGGTTAGCACTGAGATATCGTTGGAAGATTTATTAAAAACCCTTTGTACAATATAGTACTCCCTAAAGCATAGTGTTACTAACACTTATCCTAATGCAGTAAAAATATTCACAATCTAAAGGATAGAAACTTAACCAAATTAATTCTAATGAAAATAACTTTATGAAAATGTGCCCTTTAGCTACAAGGTTGGTTGTTAGCTAACTTTAATACTTGTTTGAAGTACTGTTACAGCAGGGTTGGGTCCCATGCTCTTCGAAAGACAAGGTGGGGAGGTAATATCTTTTATTGGACCAGCTTCTGTTGGGGAGAGAGACAAGCTTTCGAGCTACACAGAACTCTTCCTCACATAGCACTTGTGACATACAAGGGGCAGATAGTCAACTGTATAAACTGTTATAGTCCCACTGAAGTCAGAGCTATAACAATTTACACTAGCTGAGGCTCCGCCCGTTCTGTAACAATCTGATGTTAAGTTTACCAAGAAATGGGAACAAAAGGCAGGACTTCAGTATTGCAAATTGTTTCCTCTTAGTAACATGAGGTACAATCCACATTTCTTCAAACCTTACCATGTTCTTCCACTTCAGATCACACGTTGGACTTGAAAGACAGTGCTTTGATTTACATATTAATACACGCACTCCAATACATGCACTTCTCTTTCCATACTAGAGCGTTGTTGCAAGAGCAGTTTGGGTGAGCTGCGAAGGTGAACTGAGAATAAGCTGACAGTCTAATATGAAAAGAGACCGTGTTGGGTGCACAGATTTAATATATTAAACACCCAGATGTTTTTGATGTTTAATTAAAAAGACCATTTAAGTAAAATATACTTAAAGAAATTCCCTCATTTACAGTATTAATCCATCGTTAGCATATGCTAAAATATCTTTTATTTTACTAAAATTTCCAGTCTATTAATAGACAAGCTATCTTCTGCCAGGCAAAAAGCAGTATTTTCTTCATTGTGTTATTACCCCACATTTTTAAAAGATCTAGAATTAACTTATTCTTAAGGTTTTTTAAGTGTCTGGAGATGCTACTGGAGGTTCAGGTGCACAGCACAGACTACATGTAACTGTTGCTATCACCCTAATTTAAATTAGGGCTGTTGATTAATCGCAGTTAACTCACGCAAACTCAAAAAAATTAATTGCAATTAAAAAAATTAATCGCGATTAATTGCAGTTTTAAATCGCACTGTTAAATAATAGAGTCCCAATGGAAATGTATTAAATATTTTGGATGTTTTTCAACATTTTCGAATATATTGACTTCAATTAGAACACAGAATGCAAAGTGTACAGTGCTCACTTTATATTATTATTTTTGATTAAAAATATTTGCACTGTATTAAAAAATAGTATTTTTCAATTCACCTCATACAAGTACCATAGTGCAATTTCTTTATTGTGAAAGTGCAACTTACAAATATAGATATTTTTGTTATGTAACTGAACTCAAAAACAAAACAATGTAAAACTTTAGAGCCTACAAGTCCACTCAGTCCTACTTCTCGTTCAGCCAACCATTAAGACAAACAAGTTTGTTTACATTTATGGGGAATAATGCTGCCCCCTTCCTATTTACGTCACCTGAAAGTGAGAAAAGGCATTCACATGGCACTTTTGTAGCCAGTATTGCAACGTATTTACATGCCAAATATGCTAAACATTCGTAGGCCCTTTCATGCTTCAGCCACCATTCCAGAGGACATGCTTCCATGCCGATGACGCTCGTTAAAAAAATGATGCGTAGATTACATTTGTGACTGAACTCCTTGGGGAGAACGGGTATGCCTCCTGCTCTGTTTTACCTGCATTCTGCCATATATTTCATGTTATAGCAGTCTCGGATGATGACCCAGCACATGTTTATTTTAAGAACACTTTCGCTGCAGATGACAAAACGCAAAGGAAGTACCACTGTGAGATTTCTAAGGATAGCTACAGCACTCGACCCAAGGTTTAAGAATCTGAAGTGTCTTCCAAAATCTGAGAGGGATGAGGTGTGAAGCATGCTTTCAAAAGTCTTAAAAGAGCAACACTCTGTAGTTTCCACATCAGAACCCGAACCACCAAAAAGGAAAATCAACCTTCTGTTGGTGGCATCTGACTCAGGTGATGAAAATGAACATGCGTCAGTCTGCACTGCTTTGGATTGTTATCGAGCAGAACCCATCATCAGCATGGACGCATGTGCCCTGGAATGGTGGTTGAAGCATGAAGGGACATATGAATCTTTAGCACATCGGCACGTAAATATCTTGTGACGCCAGCTATAACACTGCCATGAGAACACCTGTTCTCACATTCAGGTGACATTGTAAACAAGAAGCAGGCAGCATTATCTCCTGCAAATGTAAACAAACTTGTTTGCCTGAGCAATTGGCTGAACAAGAGGTAGGACTGAGTGGACTTGTAGGCTCTAAAATTTTACATTTTTTTTAATGCAGTTTTTTTGTACATAATTCTACATTTGTAAGTTATATTTTCATAATAAAGAGACTGCACTACAGTACTTGTATTAGGTGAACTGAAAAATACAATTTCTTTTGTTTTTTACAGCACAAATATTTGTAATCAGAAATAAATATAAAGTGAGCACTGTACATTTTGTATTGTGTTGTAACTGAAATCAATATATTTGAAAATGTAGAAAATATCCAAAAATATTTAAATAAATGGTATTTTATTATTGTTTAACACTGTGATTAATTTTTAATCGCTTGACAGCCCTAATTTAAATATGAGCAATAATATCGTCTCCTGAAAACATCTTTCAGAGAACAGAGCACCAAAAACTACTTCTGAGGTACCCAGAAAAGGCCAGCAGCACTGTAACACATGCCCATCTTACTTACCTTTTCTGAAAGCGACACATTTAAAGCTGCACTGTGGGGTGCAGCTGACACGTAATCACTGTCATTGAACATCTCAGTCAATATCTTCTGGCTTCTGAGAGCACTGATGAGATTATCAATATTTGATCCTAATATAAGACAATAAAGAAGCACACATGACTATTCATCACAAAAGTATTTTGGTTGCATGCAAACTTTACACTGAAATTATGAACGCATTTATATCAAGATAACAAGAGAGAGTAGTTTTCCAATATCATCTTCTTTATGAGAAGTTACTGTTGTTTCTCTCCATGTATAGACTCTTCAAATATTTTAAATAGTGCTTATGTTTTTATTTCAGCTCCCTCCTTCAATATCCACACAAAAAACTTAGAAAAAGGGAAGTTTTGTTTGTACACCAAATTAAAGTAAATTATAGTTCAGAAATGGTTATAAAAATATCAGGGGGCACACGGATAAGTTTGGATAATCAAGGTTTCAGTGAGAGAGACTTGTTTTAACTGGAGTTATTTATCATGGATAGGATATTACTCTCTTTTGGAAAACAGCGTTCAAACAATGGAGGTTATAAGGTATATGAATGGTGTGTGCCTAAGATATTGGACACAATGTGTTTTTCTTATTGTCATGACTAGAGGTTCGTGGACTTTACTCAGCAAAACCTTAAAAAAATAAGGGCGGATGAATATGCAATTTAACCACGCAACTTTTAAGGTGGACTTTTCAAATGTGCTCAGCGTTGGCCTAACTCTGCTCCCACTGACATCAGTGCTGGGAACTTCTGAAAGTCCCACCCTTAAATTGAATAGGTGGGTCATTTAAGAAAGCCATTTTCATTCCCATAGCAGCATATAGAGTCAGAATGCCATGCAATGGAAAGACTGAAGAATTTCTGGATCTTAATCATACAGCTCCTGACAGCAGTTTTTAATCAAGTTTGGATAGAGGTTCACTCAGCTTTAGTTATCACCCATGACTGATTAACACTGGAATGTTCCGATTTTAAAGCATATTAGATGCTTTTATGTTCTCTACGTTGCAAATTAAAAAAATTCAACCACCAGCCATTCATTGCAGTGATCATTCTTGAAGCTCCAGGCTACATTCCACCTCCTTTCAAGTTCTGTATGGTTTATTGTCTCATACCAATGGGATGTTAAGTTTAAAAAGACATTATTAAAACTGGAGTATTAAATACACATTAGTAATCCAGTATAACTGTATTTGCTTTTTTTCTTCTCACCTGTGGAGTTCTGAAGGAGGAGACTTGTTTTGTACCTGTAGTAATTTTCTCCAGGCTTCAGCAAGTACAAATCTGGGGAAAGTTTGATGGGAACCACAGGACTTTTGAAGTAGTGATGTATAAGAAACATTAAAATCTGAACTACAAGAAAAACTAAAAAAAGCAACAACCTGAAAGAAATAAAGTGATTTAAGTAAAGTTCAGTGGAAACTGATCCTAATTATTTGCATATTATTTAAAACAAGTTGTCCCTCAGGTGTCAGTCGCAGGGCCACAATAGATAAAGACATTATCATTTTGGTTAATGGAAGTCTAATCATGAACACCCCGATTCAGTCCATAGACTACAGTTAACAAAAACTAAACACATAAAAGGCAAAGCTCCTTATTGACTTCTTACCGTAATTCAAAACTGCTCTGGAAAAAAAAGCAAGTGATGTTGGAGGCTATAGCAGGCAGCAACGTAACCAAAACAGTACAGACATCATATTGTCGTCAGTATTATCTACAGAAGAGGCTCATGCCCAGGGAAGCAAATATTCATCAGCAGCATCAAGTATTATGATAGCCATGCTTTTATATAGTTGTCCTGGGCCTCAGAAAGGAAAAGGTTGAGAACCCCTGTTCTACAGTGTCCCCACCATTGCAATCTTTTTGATTGTAATCACTCCCATGCCCTGATTTCACATCCTCCCCCGGCCATTTAACTTCATCTGTCTTAAAATCATTTCACTTTACACTTGCCATCTTTCAAAAAACTCTCATCCCTACTGCCTGCAGCTTTCTGATGTCTGTTTCATTTAATGCAGCTGCTCCCAGACCCTAGAGTAATACTGTTAGTACACTGGTGTGATAAATATTCACTTTGGTACCAAATATAATGTTTTGATCAGTCCATATTCTCATCTGTTTCTGTGCAGCACTCATGGCTAAGCCACATCTTTTAGCCTAATCCTTGGTGGAATTGCCGGCACTGATCAAGCTTCAGCAGCACATATAAGATTCCACTTGTTCTACATCTTTTGCATTTCAACATTTTTTCTATTGTCCCTTTTCCAAGATGCAATCATTAAGTCTTCATTGTAAGTTCAAGCCTACTACACTGATTTTCCATGGTAGCAAAGAGCACCATGATTAATTTAAACACGTTTGTCGGTTATATGACATCATCTCCATAAACTAAAGAGCTTAACTCCAATGTCACGCCCTCCAACTCATCTAACGTTCTTAATGTCCAGTTTAAAAACCATGATGAAAAGCTACATTATACACCACAGGTATAAAACAAACTACTAAAAACATATCTAAGCATGTTTGCCATTTGAACTTCTGACACTCATAAATGGATTTTGGTAAATGAAACGGTAAGCCAACTTAATACTTACATAATTCCCAATGACTTATTTTCACGTCTTAAGTTAAGGAAGTGAACCTTTGCTATAGTAGAGACCTGCTGTTTCCAGAGAGCTGTATTGCTTACTGCAGATGATTTTGTCTCAGAGAGTATCAGTAGGCTTTGTTCCATCTCATCAAGTGATTTTGTATCCACTTCCTCGCCTGCTGACTGGGAATTAAATATGCTATAATCTATAGGGAAAGAGAGGGGCATATAAACGAAACATAGGATTTACCTTTCCTGATGAAGTTAACGGATCACGTCATGTAGTATCCTGCCTTCAGGAGTAGCCAAATGGTGGTGGTAGAAATGCATCTAAACAAACTGTGCAATGTTGTACAGAAGCAGAAAAACCCCTTTCTGATCCCCTACGCAACCAGCATACACGCAAAAGATGGAGATTTTAATTAGCCCAATTAATTTAGCCTATGCAACTATCAATATTGCTAGATAACATGGATTATTCAGCTGTTGAACTATCCTATATTCGGAAAGTTGTTTAGAAAGAGTTTAATACCCGTAGTTAACAACAAAGCCTAGAAAGGTGAGAATACTTTCATCTATTAAACATGGAACATAGAGGGGTATTGCTTACTTTTGGAGTAATCTCCTAAATGATAGCAAGAAGCATTTCAAACAGGCCTCTGATTTTACACCCAGAATCATATGGGTTGCAATTAATTGTGGGTATAAATGATGGTTAGATATTTAAATTCTATTTACAGGTACAAATATATTTTTCCAATCAAGTGGCTGGTAATCTAAATTGTATTTCCTGTGTCCACAACTGAGTGCAAGTTTCCATAGGGAAACGTATATTTTTGAACTTTCAGCCTTATTTAAAAAAAAAAGGACATTAGATTTAAGGACTCTGAAATTTATCCCTGTACAGAGGTTCAGCACAAGACCTGTACAGCTCTGGACCTCAGACAGGGTTCATTCTCCAACCTCTTTGCCCTTTGTTTGCTGTTCTGGTCAGGTATTTCAAGGAGCCCACAACAGCATGTGTTCTTAATTGTCACATACTGTTTGATGTAAAATTCTATGATAGGACATTTGTGTTATTTCTGCTTTTCATAGTGAAAAGTGCTCAATACAATTTTACAAAAATGAACCACGACTAATCAAGTCACAAAGAAAAAGGTAAATATAGTTACATCTCACCTGCTTGATCAATTTCTGCTTCAATTTCCAGCTTCAGGAACACATCCTCCAACGTTGTCATGGAAACTCCATAAGTAATAACACCCAAATGTGAATGAGTGTCTAGATCAGAAAATAATCCTGTAGAGGTGAAATAATGTGATTGCTTGGCAACAAAATTACATTTGCCCACCAGAATTGCCTCTGGATTTAATAAAAAGCCATAGCGTGCCCCACAAGGTGAGACTCTTTAACGAATACACGCAATATATGTACAATATGTTAATTATAGAGACCCAGGCCATGGTGCTATAGTTAATGCTGAGATGAGTTTTGCGTTTAAAGCAGATCTTCAATCAGTATGTTAGGTATGAGAAACGCAACACATTCTCGCCAAAACAACAGCATTTACTCTCCAAGTACAAAATGAATTTTTTGAGAACTTACAAGTAAGTCCATTAAATAGTTTATGAGTTAAAATTAATTTTAAAATGAGTCCTTAAAGAAATGTAGCACCTGTCAGACCTGTGCTTTGTCCCAAGTGGTCTTAGTAATAGAGCTCAGTGACATTTTCTGAATGGTTTATTCACAAAAAGATGCATACACACTCCACCCCCTCCATACACACCCCTGAAACTGCATGTGTCTGTGTCATTTTTAGCCCAGTGGTTGCTTGGGTTGTAGGAGACCCAGGTTTGAATCCCCACTCTTGAGCAGAGACATGAATTCAGAGCTCCCCCTTCTCAGATGAAGGGTCCTAATCACCAGGCTACAGGCATTCCACTCCCAATCTCTTCTGTTGAAGCTGCTCTACTTTTTATGACTACATAAATATTCATTGGGCCAGGGACATATATAGAATGACTCTCTAGATTGGAGTTTAAGGCCTTAAACTCCACCGCTTAGGTAGGAGTTGTCGATTCAAGTTTTCTCTCCATCTGATTCAGAGGAGGATTTGACTCTATATGTCCTACCTCCATGCAGAGTATTAAGTTATGGAAGTGCAAAGTCAGAGCACCCAAACAACCTTGCAAGATCCCTGCAATATATTTTACATCTATACTCTCAACCTTAACTTCATTTTAAAGCAGTTTTTGTCTGGGATTTGATTCAATCCATTGTATTTGTTCCACACTCCCTCTCTCATAGAAGCAAATTTCCCTGTGATGACACAATGTCCTTTCCAGCTCACAACGGGCTGTATGGCTCGTATCTCTTTTGCCATCCGTACATTAAAATGGTCCAAGTTATTTTTTTATTTCAATTTGATAAAAGCAAAAAGGGCGTGCGTAGTACAAGAGCTTTATCTTGGACCAAGAGGAGGGTCCTCTGCATTTCCATTGTTAAAACCTATCCTCCTCTGCTTTACGTATTTACCGCCAAAGCCTCACCTCACAGTTAATGTACCAGGCTTCCTGTCAAGGAAGGCTAGGCTGCCTTGAGCAGCTACTAGGAGAAAGAGGTGATGAACCCCCTCTCCTCCAGATGCTGAACGCAGTCCCTAAAGCAGTCTTAGGGCTTGTCTACACTTGAAACGATACAGCAGCTGCACCACTGTAGACACTACCTACGCCGACGGTAAATCGTCTCCGGTTGGCATAGATAATCCACCTCCCCGAGAGGTGGTGTCTAAATTGATGGAAAAATTCTTCACATCAAACTATTGCTGTTTACACCAGGGGTTAGGTTGGTTTATCAACGGCATTAAGGGGGTGTGGATTTTTCACACCCCTAAGCAATTTTAGCTGGATCGACCTAACTTTTTAGCATAGACCAGGCCTAACTATGTCAACACTACAAGTGCTCCATCAGCACAACTATGATGCTGTAGTGTAGACACTTACTATAGTGACAAAAGGGGTTTTTCTATCACTGTAAGATATACACCCTCAGGAGATGGTAGCTAGGTCAATCCATCAACCTAGAAGTGTCTATACAGGGCTTAGATCGGCTTAACTGTCTCACAAGGGTGTGAATTTTTCACACCCCCTTAGCAAAATAGCTAGGTTGATTTCAATTTCAGGTGTAGAGCAGGCCTTAGTCCCCACCTGCCCAAGAAATGAATGAGTGACTGGGAATTAAGGCAAAGAACATGCTTACAAATTTTCAACACTATTGTCAGTTTTCACTGCCTAATTATAAACATCAGAAAAAGTACATCTGTAAAGAAAAATGACAACATACTTCTTTGAAGGCACCATTATGATCAACTGATTTCCCCCTACACACACATTAGCTCAGCATTGAATTACAATAGCATCATACCTGAAAACTTGTCCATCTCTTTAAAAGGTAAGGTATACACAAGCTGCAGTTCATTCTGTTGTACCAAGCTGGCTCCAGGGATATGCTGTCTGATCAAGGCTGTTGTAGCTTCTGTATTGCAATACCCATCTATGTGCATACTAAAAATACAAAGTATTTTAAAACCTCTTTGTTTCTTCATTGCCATTTTTTTGAAAGTGTAGCCAACAGAGCAACAAAACAGTGAAAGTGATATCTGACCTTCCCAAATGACAGAAAAATAAAATCTTTAAAAATGTAGTAGGATATTTTAAAATTATCCTACATCTTAAGGGGAAGACAAAGCAAATATAACATGACACAATGAAGGTGGCTTATAAACTACAAAATAATACCTCAAGCGGTAGCCAACTCCCCATTTGGTTTTGAGGAAGAGAGACGAGCCAACACATTTCAGCATCCCTTGAGAAATCACAGCTTTTCGATCTAGAAACAAAAACAGGCGTTTTTATTCTGAGGACCCTCAATCTACTCATAAAACAATGGCATGACTAAAGAGAGAAAACTCTGCTATCTACAGACAGTGGAAGGAGCACCTGTTTACCTTATATGCTAAAAACAGTTCTAATTTACACTTTGCAAGCCCCCAGTAAATATATCCCACAGGGCCACAGCAAAACTCACCAGCAAGAATATCTGCCTCATCCATGAAATGAGTACTGAATACTGTTACCCGATTGGCTTGTCTGTTTTTCAGGAGATTCCAAACAACATGCCGAGAACATGGGTCCATACCAGCAGTTGGTTCATCCAAGAGTAAAACCTACATAATGATTAGGAAAAAGGGCATAAAAAAATCCAAACCCTCCACAGTCACATCTGAGATACCCACATCACAAAATCCGACAGAAACCAGGAAGACTATTAATTCAAGGGCAGTTATGCTCTATTTGTTTAAAGGTAGGGTGGGAAAAATTTCTTACTTTAACCAACTAAAAGGCATGCAAAACATCCATCATCACTACTTTCTTTTTAAAAAAGTACATCACCTATTTGTGATAAACAGAAAAGTCACACACTATGTCACAGAAATGCATCTTCACAATTGGATATGTGCGGTTCCCACTATAAATAAATTTCAACTACAATGGTAAAAAGACACATTGGTTCCTTTTACCAATAGTTGGTGAAATTAAATATGTATGTTTTTAAAAAGGTAGGACATCATGAAGGGGATTGTCACTTACATCTGTACACTGCAGCCTTTAAACATGTACCCAGTCTAAAGGAGCATCACACCTTATAGGTCACAAATAGCAACCATTTAACTCCGTAATCAGATAGAGCCATATACTCTCTGTCATGTCCCAGGTGCTTGCATGGCTTTTTCAGGCCATGAGCCTGCTCTCTCTGACAACTTGCACTGTACTGTTTTGAGAGGGTGCAATGCGCTACCCTCCATTCCAGATGCAATGTAACTTTTTATGCTAATTTACCCCAGAAAAGCATGATAGAATCCAGTTAGTACATTCACTAACACAAGTTAACTCTTTGCAATGTAAAGGTTGCATGCTTCAACTTGGCAATTTTAATTGTTTAAGCCAGAGTTGGTATGAAACATAGGAACAGTTGACATATTTTTGCACCTTATTTGCATCGCTTGTAATTGCCAAGTAATATGAGCACAGGTACACTATGCATGCATATATACGGAACAAGCAGTCATTTAGTACTGTGCTTATGCCCCCTTACCTTTGGGCTCCCAAGAACAGCGATTCCTATTGACAGCTTTCTCTTCTGCCCTCCACTTAATTTTTTAGCTTGGTTATCTCGGATGGGCTGCATATCCAAATCATTCATCACTTTCTGCACCTTTAAAAATATACCAACAGGAGTGTTTCATGTCAACAGAAATGAGATACAGTGATTAGAACATGACTGGCATAATTATCAGCAATCTTATGTTATAGTTTGACAAATTATTGATCATTTTAAATTTTTCTAATTAATATTTTTAAGCCCCTTTCCTGGAATGAGCTTCTTGGAGGCAACCCCCTGTACCAACTGTCAACGCAGTGTCTATTACAGGATCACGGCCTTGAAGTTTAACCTACCAAGAATGGATAAATTACAGGAGGCCAATGTTTGTAAACATGCATTAGTATTTAGATGTTCCATTTTGTTCTTCTAGAGCAAACAAAGTCAACAACCTTTACTTAAAGAAAGTATCTTCATATATTTTCCCTCTTCAATAAAACAGCGTATTGGTCTTTTATTGTAAACAAGACTTGCAAAGCAACTTCCATTATGCAATCAGTAAAACTATTTTAATAAACAGTGAATACACATTGTATAGAATTTATACCTGAGTGACCTACCTCTTGTATCAGAGCATTGGGAGATATCCCTTTAATATGAGCAAATATTGATAAATTCTCTTCCACAGTTAATACGTCAAAATGTATATCTAATTGTGGGCAAACGCCCGTTATCTTTCGTACATCGAGCATTTCATCAATTTCAGAGATTCTGTGTCCATAGACAGATGCAAACCCTAAAGAACAAAAAGTTTAAAAAAACTGAAGTGTTTTTTAAACCCAACCACCACTTTGATTATCAGCACAGACACGCTAACTCCACCAATTAAAATGTATGTATAATTTAAAATTAACCTATTTCAGAATAGCCTGAGAAAAGGAGTGTAACTTGAAATATCCTCAAACGTCAGTGGCCTCAGGTTTTGAAGGAAGGAAAAAAGGACATTAAAATTAGTAGATTACAGCCATACACTTCCTATTTTTTCCTAAAGCCAGAGAATTCTCACCATCAGAAGGTGGGCAGAGTCCACAAAGAATGTTCATCAGTGTTGTCTTGCCTGTTCCACTGTGCCCAAGTAAAGCTGTAATCTGACCCTCATATATGTCAAAGGATAAACCTGACCCAGAAAGAAGAAAGGAACAAGTGAAATAAGAAGTTAGTGACATTGGTTGTGTTAGTTTGCACAGGTTTACGTCACTGCAGTAAATTCAAATACTAGCATATAGGCTATGCATTTACGTTGTATTCCAAGGAACATCTCACCTCAACATTTTAACACAGCCTGGTAAAACTGCAACAGCAGCAATAAATAAAAGTGGGGATTAGATTCCCTGCTAGCACTGCCTATGAGGAGACCTGAGCTTAGAAGCAGTTAGTGCAGTGGTTCTCAACCTATTTACCATTGTGGGCCAATATGCAGCTCTCTTTGTGTTATGTGGGCCACATCCACACGATATGTATACTACCTGTATGGCCCTGATGATGTCACATGAGCCACAGCTATGTGCTGACTGGGCCACAAGCAGCCCACGGGTTGAGAACCACCAAGTTAGAGGCTCCCATACCACCAGCTCACAGGAGCCAGTAAGAGGTTCCTCTGTGCATACTCACTGGAGTTAGGAGACAGAAAAGGGGACTAGGAGAATGAAGGGAAAGACGACACCCCACAAGGTAAAGGACTGAAGAGGAGGGAAATCCTATAGAGTCTGCTCCGTGCCCCTTTGTCATACAGTTACAGGCAGACTGGCTAAAGACACGAGGGAGAACACACCCAACCATATTTAACACTTCATGCTCCCACCCGAAGAAAAAAGCACAAAAGACATTCATGGGTTATTTCTCCTTCCATTTCTGATACGAAGCTTAGAAGGTAGAAATTTTCTTACTTCTGAGAGCCTCCACAGTTTCACCCTTTTTTCTGAATGTTTTCTGAACACAGCTGATTCTGAAAGAAGACATGTCATTTTATTAAAGAAGAAGAGCTTAAAAATATCATTTTCTTTTGCAAAAAAAGATCAAGATGAACAACTCTGCAATGCTGATATAGGAAGATTTTGACACATTTTACTGCTGTGCTGAAATCACACAAACTGTGTTGGAAAAACATGTAAGCAAACCAAGAGAGTGGACATCTTTTTGCAATCTTTTGCTTGAATTGTTTATATTATTGCCTCTCTGTGCTGGCAATATCGGGTGGGGGTGTGTGTGTTTCCTCATTGACTTCAGTATTTTCTATCATGGCAACTGAATAATTCTTTAAGTAACCCATACCGTTATTTATTTCTAATAGCACCAACAATGTACTAGGCACTTTCTAAACAGAAAAGAAGGCCCAGTCTATGCCCCAGTCAGCTCACAGGAGACAGACAGATGGATGGTAGACAGAAGAGGTGAAATGTATTATTAGAGTGGACAAAGTGGTGATAAGTAAGACTAAGTTAACCCTGCTATGTTTTTCCTCTTCTAAGGAGGATATATGAAATCCCCGTCCTCCCCCACAATTACGCCTCAAACATATTAAGATAAAGGTAGTTGAGCTAGTTTCTCCGAAGGCCCCATGACAGAGGTAGGTCTTTGAGAACTCTATGAACTCAGAAAGTATAGAGGCTGTACAGATGAAGTCAGGAGGTGCGATCTATGTGTGGAGAGCAAGGTGGGGGAAAAGGGTCTGAAATCTTTGTGTGAGAGTTGACAAATATGGGAGCATGATGCTGGCACCAGTGACTCAGGGGAAAGCGTTGGTTGATGTGGAATGAGGCAAGGAGTAAGAATGATCCAGCATTTTATATGAGCTTAGAAAGATCTGGGGAGAAAACCTGACCTTCACACTGAAGTGGATTTATTCAAAACAATTTTTTGAGACATTAACAAAACAAACAAACAAAATCAGTCTGATTCTGGCCACTGAACACAAAATATTTTTGTTTGAGACTAATGGAACCATGTAAGAAAAATGGAGATTTGGATTATTTCTCAATGTCTATCATGCCACCATAACAGCAAATAACAATAGCAGCGATTTCATAGCTCATATGGAGATTGAGACTAAACGCTGATATTAAAATATTGGGAATATCTGAAGGTACAGATGTAAGAGAATTAATGGCATTTTCCACATGGACTGCAAAAGGTGCTGGAAATGGATCACTTTTACGGTGCTGTTGTATATCATGTCCTGGGAAAGCTAGTCTAGTGGCTCCCCTGTGTGGCTTTGGTGGAATGTGCAATTCTTCGCATAAATACCAAAAGGATTTACAAAACCTATCTGAATCTAGTTTTCAAATTTAATAGAGAAATACTTTTTTCTTGAACTGTAAACCCACCTGACTTCGGCATCTGAAACCACTAATGGCATCACTGAAACCGAAGAACCTGGATTTCATTTTGCTTCATCCTGCTAGACTAAGACTATTTTCAGGAGGTTTGATTTGATTGACACACAGTAGGTAAACATTTCCTTTTCCAAAATCAACTTTGTCGTCTTTGGAAAACATCCATATAATGGAAAATGTGGCTTCACAGAAAATGGACAATTGCTACTTAAATGTGTAAAGAACTAGATGTAATGCATACCATATGCTAATTGAATCAACAGATTAAAAATTACTGTTAATTCCCAGGCACACACGAAACAGGAGAAGTGCGACAATGAATCTGTGCCATTGCAGGAAGTTATACCTGATAGCTTCTTTTCCCTGAAATTCTGAAGATACAGGTTCAACCATCTCACTGAAACTTAAGCTTCCATTAACACTACTCTCATATAACTCCTTGTAATTTCTTCTGCGCTTTGACCAAAATGAGGGCTTCATAAAGAAAAATGATGTCCGTCGTAATCCAAACTCACCTAAGCAATAAAAAAGAAAGAAAGCCTTCTGAATGTTAAGCACAAATATGATTCAGTGTTTGAATTTTGGCTACAAAAACTGGGCCTAATCATGCCACATTCCTTATCTTGGCATTAAACCCACCACTATGGTTCTGATTAAGGAAAGCATCCCTATTCAGCGAAGTCTATCCTTAAGTGTTTTGCTGAGAAGTGATAGATTTATGCAAGTATTTAAATACTTTCCAGAATCAGGATCTTGAGAAGAGTGATTTAAATACACACTTCAAAGAAAAAGATCAGAGGCAAAGGATTTTGTATTGAAAGAGCTCACGCATGCAGTAGAGAGGAATATGTTCATAGGTATTAATAAATTTGTTCCTAGATGTATCACACTTATTAACACATCAATAATTTAACATAACATCTTGGACAGACACAATTCCCAAGAACAACAATTACAAAGACTGTGATAACAGCTTGGTCAGTAAGGAAAGAAAATTATTCTGGAACAGTAAGAAGAACTTAACGTAAGAACGGCCATACTGGGTCAGACCAAAGGTCCATCTAGCCCAGTATCCTGTCTTCTGACAGTGGCCAATGCCAGGTACCCCAGAAGGAATGAACAGGTAATCATCAAGTGATCCATCCCCTGTCGCCCATTCCAATCTTCTGACAAACAGAGGCTAGGGACACCATCCCTGCCCATCCTGGCAAATAGCCACTGATGGACCTATCCTCCATTAATTTATCTAGTTCTTTTTTGAACCCTGTTATAGTCTTAGCCTTCACAACATCCTCTGGCAAGGAGTTCCATAGGTTGACTGTGTGTTGTGTGAAAAAAATACTTCATTTTGTTTGTTTTAAATCTGCTGTCTATTAATTTCATTTGGTGACCCCTAGTTCTTGTGTTATGAGAAGGATTAAGTAAGACTTCCTTATTTATTTTCTTCACACCATTCATAATTTTATAGACCTCTATCATATCCCCCCTTAATCGTCTTTTTCCAAGCTGAAAAGTCCCAATCTTATTAATCTCTCCTCATGTGGCAGATGCTCCATACCCCTAATCATTTTTGTTGCCCTTTTCTGAACCTTTTCCAATTCAAATATATCTTTTTTGAGATGGGACGACCACAAAACAGATATAACAAAACATAACCAAGCAGAATCAAACCCTAATCTGTGTGGTTTTTTTCCACTTCATTAGTATATTTCAGAAAAGTAAAATTTATTTGAATGAAAAAACATATATTTTAAAGTAATATTTAAGACATTTATAAATACATTTCTAAATATTTATTAGCCACACTTCTCCTCTTTTTGCTTGATGTGAGTGTTGCTTTACATGAAGTTAAAGAAAAAGAAGAACACAGAAAGTGGCATTACTATATACCAAAGTGTCTTGGACACTTTATTTAAATACAGTATGTTAGAGCCATCAATTAAGGGTCTGGTTTTCAGAAGTGTTTAACACCCAAAGCTGCCAGATTTCAAGTGGAGTTATGAAATTCAGGACCTATGTGGTTCTGTTCAATATTTATCTCAGATTCTAAACAACATACCTGGAATGACCTGATCAAGATAGACAGCTAGAAGTAGGTAAAACATGCTATCCAGAACCAGTAAAATAAGAGAAATAACTAGTGGATAAGGGCCATGATTTAAATTTGAAAATATTGCACCATCTTCATAATCTTCCAGATACATGACCTGCAAACCAACATGAAAAAGTTTAGATGCTACAAACTGCCTTTTCACCAACCTGAAATTAAACATGACAACACAGTACAAAAATAAAATTACAAAGTAATATTATATAAGAACTAAGGGTGGGCGATTGTCATGGTAACAAATGCAAAAAAGATGAAACTACCATTACAGTTTGTTTGCTGCAGGGAATTATAAAAAGTTATGCTTTATGCCATGAATAAAAAATAAAAAATTCACAAATGTACAGAAGAAAAATAAACTATTTAAAATATTTGAAATTGAGGTGAGACAAATATTTGCAGTGTATTTGTAACTTGATAAGTTGTATCTTAAATAACAACAGTTACACTGAGTCAGACCAATGGTCCATCTAGCCTTGTATCCTGTCTCTGACAGTAGCCAGTGCCAGATGCTACAACTAGTCAGAGGTTTAGGGACACCCGGAGCACAGGATTGTGTCCCTGAGCAACTTGACTAATAGCCATTGATGGACCAATCCTCCATGAATTTATCTAATTCTTTTTTAAACCCAGTTGCACTTTTGGCCTTCACAACATCCCATGGCAACAAGTTCCACCGGTTGACCATGCGTTGTGTGAATAAGTCCTTCCTTTTGTGTTTTAAACCTGTTGCCTATTAAATTTCACTAGGTAACCCCTAGGTTGTATGTTATGTGAAGGGGTAAACAGTATTTCCCTATTCATTTTCTCCATACCTATCACAATTTAATAGACCTCTATCATATCCCTCCTTAATCATATTTTTTCTAAGATGAACAGTCCCAAACTTTTTAATCTCTCCATACCCTAATCATTTTCGTTGCCCTTGTCCACACCTTTTCCAATTCCAATATATCTTTTTGAGATGGGGCGACCACAACTGCCTACAGTATTCAAGTCGTGGGTACATCATGGATTTATATAGCAGCATTATGATATTTCTGTTTTATTATCTATCCCTTTCTTAATGGTTCTTAACATTCTCTTAGCTTTTTTGACTGCCATTACACACTGAGCAGAAGTTTTCAGAGAACTATCCACAATGACTCCGAGACCTGTGGCAACAGCTAATTAAAACCCTATCCTTTTGTATGTATGACTGGGATTCTTTTTTCCACAATGCATTACTTTGCACTTATCAACGTTGAATTTCATCTGCCATTTTGTTGCCCAGTCATCCAATTTTGTCAGATCTCTCTGTAACTCTTCGCGGTCTGCTTTGGACTTAACTATCTTGAATAATTTTATATCGCCGGCAAATTCTGCCAATTCACTCTTCAACCCCTTTTCCAGATCATTTGTGAAGATGTTGAATACCACAAATTTTAGTACAGATCATCACGGAATCCCACTATTTACCTCTCTCCATTGTGAAAACTTATCCCTACCCTTTGTTTCCTATCTTCTAACCAGTTACCGATCCGTGGGAAGACCTTCCCTCTTATCCTATGACAGCTTACTTTGCTTAAGATCCTTTGGTGAGGGACCTTGTCAAAGGCTTTCTGAAAATCCAAGTAAACTATATAGATCGGATCATTCTTGTTCACATACTTATTGACTCCTTCAAAGAATTCTGATAGATTGGTGAGGCACGATTTCCTTTTACCAAAGCCATGTTGACTCTTCCCCAACATGCTGTGTTTATCTATATGTCTGCTAATTCTGTTGTTGACTATAGTTTCAACCAGTTTGTCTGGTATTGAAGTTAGGTTTACCAGTCTGTAATTGCCAGGATCACCTCTGAACCCTTATTAAAAATAGGCGTTACATTAGGTCCCCTCCAGTCATCTGGTACACAAGCCGATTTAAATGAAGAGTTACATACATTACATGCCACAGTTAGTCGTTCTTAAATAGGAAAGAAAAGTTACATTTTAAAGAGGAAGTAATTAGGTGCTAGACCTGGAAGTCCCAGGCTCAATTCCTTACTCTGCAACAGACTTCTTGTGTAACCTTGGCAAGTCACTTACCCTCTCTGTTCTCAACTACTCCTCTGTAAAATGGAGATAACAGTTCTTCCCTATCTCACGGGGGTATTGTGAAGACAAATACATTAAGGCTATGGTGATGGAGGCCACATAAGTATCTTAACTAGATTTTATATCATAGCAAGTTACTCTTCATTTGTTTGTGCATGCAAAGATAGTAAAGAATAACACAGTTTACTTACCTGTGCAATCCCAATCAAGAACGTACACTGACACAAGGGGCTTAGAATCCATACAAAAGACTTCGGAAAACCATCCAACAAGACAATAGTGAGACCCACAAAACCAAAAGCCAGTGTTGCCAAAAATTCAACTATACCCACATGCTTTGATTTTTTAAATAGAGGAGTCAGCATGAAAGCAAAGAAAACCTAGAATACAAATTAGAACATCATTACAGAACACAAGAGATCTGGCATAGAAATGCTGCAATTAACATTTGTATCTTCAATGAACAAGTTACTTTCCTTTTACAATAATTGCAATGCTTTGCCAAGACTTTATCCCTGCTAACATCAATACCTCTTTTGGTAAAAATAGGCCTTCAACAATACAACTGATTTCCTAATATTATCCATGTCATAGAGTGAAGAACTGAAGTATTAAACAATAAATTAAGGGAGACATACTTCAATGTTCTTCACATTATTAAACTTTTTCAATCATAAATTAAGAAACTATAATAAATAATATTGCAATTGTTTAAAATTCTCTAAGTGACTTGTATAGATTCATGTAGTAATAAAGTGGAATCTCCAAGCTTCAGTTAGGGTCACAATTGTTATTGAAGTGATCCACAATAGTACAGTAAAAGGAACGTAGTACAACATTTTGCAAAGTTTAGAAGAGACAAGATATGGGAAGTTGAGAGTTAGCACAAAACTAATGTAAGGCCCCAGAGGTCTAGAACTCAGGCCTGCAGTGCTGCTACTGCCATCTCCATGCTGCTGCTGTAACCAGCTTGCACTCCACAGCCCAGGATCCACTGTGGACACAGATGACGGGAAGTCCCACCTCAACAGGTCTGACAGACAGCAGCCCCATGACTCCTGATTGGCTCCCAGCCCTATATAAATCGAAGGGGTGTGCCAGGAAGTGTCCAGGCAACAACGCAAATTCCCTGGAGCTGCCCCAACCATTCCTTGCTCCTGAACTGGTGGCTTCTATCTCGGCTTCCTTTGGACTTCACCTTCTGACTCAGACCCTGAAACCTGACTCGGATTCTGACCCATGGTATCAAACCTGACTATGCGCTCC
The DNA here is from genome assembly GCF_013100865.1 of Trachemys scripta elegans. NCBI lineage: Eukaryota > Metazoa > Chordata > Testudines > Emydidae > Trachemys > Trachemys scripta. Next base: position 29,442,217 of record NC_048311.1, read on the forward strand.
TCCGCTCCCTCCCTGCCTCCGGTTTGCCTCTGCTCTGACCCTTGGTCTTGACTGCCTGCGTTGGGATGCTGCCAACTGGAACTCTTCCTTCATTAGAAACTCAATCATGCAAGATGCTGAATACTCTGGCCCTGATTCTAGCAAAGCACTCAATCCTGTGTTTAACTTTAAGCACATTACTAGTCCCACTAATGTCAATATAACTGCTCACGTACTTAACCGGTTTGCTGGATTGAGACCGGAGTACTAGGGAGAGACAAAGTAGGTGGAAGTAATATCTTTTATTGGACCAACTTCTGTTGGTTGAACGGACAAGCTTTAGGGCTTTACATAGCTCTTCTTCAGGTCTAGAGAAGGTAGTCAGTGTCCAGCTAAATACAAGGTGGGACAGATTGTTAAGCAGAAGGGGTTCACGCATGTTGTAGTCAATTAACATGAAGTGGACAATTAGCAACTCTGCAATAGTAGGACCCTGGAGGGTTAGTAGGAAGCAAGGAGTGTGACAAATTGATGTAATCAGCCATAAAACCAGTGTCTTTATTAAGTCCATGATTTTTAGTGCACTGCAGAGTAATGAATTTAAGTTCCCAAGCTTGTCTTTTGAAGGAATTGTGCAGGTTTCCATTGAGAACAAGGACTGAGAGATCAGATACAGAGTGATCATTTTGTGAAAGGTGTTTGCCCATAGGTGAGAGAAAAATGATAAAAAAGACAAAAACACCCTGTGTGAGTTCATTAGAGAGCGTAGTGATTGTTTCATTTCACCCACATAGTTGTTGTTGGGGCACTGGATGAGGCACACCACATGTTGTGATAGGCATGTGTGGGATGCATGGATCTCGAAAGGTGAGTTGTGGGGACACTGATCATTGTAGCAGTGGAGAGATGGCTGCACATTTTGCATTCGTTGTTCTGGCAGGGTTTCGTGCCACTTTGAGTTGGTGGGTCCTGGTCTGTTGGGAGTTTATGTCTAATGATGAGCTTAGTGAAGTTGGGCGGGGGGTGGGGGGGTGTTTGAAGGCCAGAAGAGGGGATTCAGAAATGATTTCTTTCAGGATGGGGTCCCCATTGAGCATGGGTTGTACCTGTTTGATGAAACCAGTACAGGTTATGATGTAGGGTGGCAGGTGACAAGCAGAGCTGTGAAGTTGGTGTTCAGGGGGTTTTCTGCTGTACTGTAACGTGTTCTCCTGGGGTATCTGGGTGGCCCATTCTATGATGTGATCTACTTCTCTGGTGGAGTGTCCTTGGTTAGTACAGGCAGTTTAAATGTGTTGAGGTGTGTATCCTGAGCTCTCTTTTGGAGCATATTATTTGGAACCTGAGTTCCTGGCTGTAGATAACAGATTTCTTGGCATATCCCAGAAGTTGATACTGATATGGGACTGTTCTACAGAGAGTGTGCTAGACGGGTGGTAGTTGTGGAAACTGTGGTGGAAATCCCAGGGAGTTCAGGTCATCTGTCCAGAGGATGAAAATATCATTAATGTATTTCAGGTATATGTATTGGTGGTGCATTTTCCCAGAAATTCTTCTTCAAGGTGGCCCACAAAGAGGTTGGCATATTGGGGAGCCGTCCTAGTATCCATGGCTGTACTCATGGTGTAAACAAAGCGTTTATTGTTAAATATAAACTTCTTATGGGTAAGGATGAAATGGATGAGATTGGCAATGTGTTGGGGGTGGATTGCTGAGTGTTGTCCATTGTCTTGTAAATATTTGAAGCAGACAGCGGTGGCGTAATAGTGAGGGAGGTTGGTGTACAGGGAGAGGACGTCCATGGTGGCAAGGATGCTGTTCTGAGGGAGGTTGTTAATGTGGTATAGTTTCTGGAGGAAGCTGGCCCTTTGTATGGTCAGTGGTTTGACGATGGTTTCTATAAATCCTGATATTTGCTCAGTAACAGGGTCGTGGCCAGATATGATGGGTCTGCTTGGGTTCCCTTGTTTGTGTATCTTGCAGAGCATGCAAAAGGTCCCTGGGATGGGTTTGTGGGGTATGAAATTGTAGAGCTTCTCTTGAAGTTGTTTGGAGAAGGATTTGATGAGATCCTTCAATTCTTTTTCCACTGACAGAAGTAGGTCTAATAAAGATTTGACCACACCTATCTTGTGTCTCTGATATGTTGGGACCAACATGGGACCACAAACCTGAGTACTTGGCATTTTGGAAGACTGAGCCATACATGAAGTAGTGGGGTAAAATAAGCAGGAATAATAAACCTTTAAAAAATCCCATGGTATTTGATTTTAATACATTTCTGCATCTTTGGTATTTCCTATTCAAAGCATAGGAGATATAGAAAATACTTCTGTACATTCAAATACTGTGGTAAGGTAATGGTTGGGGTTCAAGTGGCCAGCTCAGTACATGTGACACGAGAAGCTACATAAAATCTCCCAAAACAATTGTGAGAAGAAAGAGAATGGTGCGATAAAGGCAGCTGTTTACCATTTGGGATAGGGAAAACTGCATTGGAAACATGTCTAGAATGGGGGAAAACAGCAGATGGGAAGAAGCACATTGGAGAGAGTGATCTCAGTGAACCACAAACAAATTGAATTCATGAAACACTTACTGAGGATATTCCATACAGGAAAAAAAGAAGAAATATCACAAAGGAGCTACTTTGGGGAAATAGTGAAGAGGCTGTTGCAATGACTGCCATGAGAATGGACATGACAAAAATCAGAGTTGTGTACAGTAGAACCCAAGACAGCCTGGAAGAAAAGGAAAAACAGGGAAAATTCCTAGATTAACTAAATAATTGTACTGGAGTAATTCAAAGTTACAATTCTTTAATATTCCAGAATGCTGCACAGAAGGGAAGCAAAACAATGTGCCAGAATCTCAGAGGAAAGGAGGTCTCTAAGTGCAAATATTATTCTAAGCATCATTGCATGTACTTTCATCCTAATTGCATCAAAATAAAGCAAAACATTGTTCTGAATCTACAATTTTGTAATTTCCTCATTTAATTGAAACAGGGTCAGTGAGGAGCAGCTTTCAATAATTAAAGAAAATGCTACTTAAATTTTAATGCCCTAGTCAGTCCAGTAATACAATATTCTTCTATATAAAATAAACCTTGTTGAAAAGTCAGAGAACAATTTCCTTCTTAGGAAACAGATGCAGCCTGTGCAAGGGTAAGAAATGTGACACATTTTACTTAGGGTATATCTTCACTACCTGCCGGATGGGTGGGCAGAGATCAATCCAGTGGGGATCGATTTATCGCATCTATTCTAGACGCGATAAATTGATCCCCGAGTGCTCTCCCGTCGACTCCTGTACTCCAGTGCTGCGAGAGGCGCAGGCGGAGTCGACGGGGGAGCAGCAGCCGTTGACTCACCGCAGTGAAGACACCACGGTAAATCGATCTAAGTATGTCGACTTCAGCTATGTTATTCACGTAGCTGAAGTTGCGTAACTTAGATCGATCCTTCCCACCCCCCTCCCCCCCGTGTAGACCAGGGCTTAGCTAACAACTCACTAGATTAGCCCTTTTATAGTGCTTCCAATTTTCAAAATGCTGCACAAACACCACTTAAGTAACATGTCTGCAGGGATGCATTTTATAGAGGGGTTCCCTAAAGCAGAGAAGGGAAGTGACTTGGCCACATGTATCAAGAAATAGTGACTGGGGGGTGGAAGTAGTCTGCTAATATTCTAAATCAAGGGCTTGATCATGCATTGAGCATTTATTAATGAGAACAACCCAACTGAATCAACTGAACTATTCACAGTAAAAAAGGATTATATTTGGTGGTAGTTTTTTGCAGGATACAGCTCTAGTACACCAATGGTCACCATTACTGGGCATGCAAAGATAAACTAAGATCATTTGTTCCCCTACAACCATATTGTATTAAAATGAGCACACCCACGATATGGAAGAATAGACATTACATGGTATAGTATCAATCATTAAAGAGGATGCACTTTAAAATCTGAACGTCTTCTGCACAGATCTCTCTCTCAGATAGGTTACAATACTACAGCAGTATTCAATCAACCCCCATACTGGAACTGATGTGAGTGGAAAGGAGACTGTCACTTGTCCAACTCAACATCAGGAAAAAGGAGTTTCTGAGCTAAAAGGAGGAAAAAATATAGCTCATGCACACAGCATTTTATTTATTCACATCAGGCATTTGGTGTATTTTGAGGGATTTCTTTATATCCACTTAGTAAGGAATGTTCAACCTCACAAATACAAAATGACTGCCGAGAAAGGAGTACTGTGGAAAAGGATCTGGAGTTATAGTGGATCATAAACTAAATATGAGTTAACAATGTAACACTGTTGCAAAAAAAGCAAATATCATTCTGGGATGTATTAGCAGGAATGTTGTAAGCAAGACATGAGAAGTAATTCTTCCACTCTGTTCAGCACTGGTAAGTCCTCAACTGGAGTATTGTGTCCAGTTTTGGGCACCACCATTCAGGAAATATGTGGAATCTCCATCGTTGGAGGTTTCTAAGAACAGGTTAAACAAACACCTCTCAGGGATGGTCTAGATAATACTTAGCCCTGCCTCAGTGCACGGGACTGGACTAGGTGACCTGTCAAGGTCTCTTCCAGTCCTGCATTTCTGTGGTATAAAGCAGAAGAATAATGGAAATATATATGAGGTTTTAGATGAAGCATCATCATTGTGACATTTGCTTTTCAAACAGGCACAAACGACTATGCTATTATAACTGTGTTTAAGAAAGACTTGCCCAACATTCTCACCAATATGACAATAGCCTAAAAAGAAGATTAACAGTAACCAATTGGTGAATTTTAAAAAATTATAAAATAACATGACATTTACTATATTTATCTAGAACGAGAGTTTTGTTGTATACTCACTTACCAAAAGGCGGTGTCATGAAGCCCCATGATCTTTAAAAATTCCTTCAACTTCTTCTCCTTTTCTGCCACAATATGAATTGCCAAATAGTACCCAAAGGGTGAGAAAGCTATTACTAGGTAAATTAAAATAACTGCTCGAGGAAAATAATCGATTTTCATATCAGCAGCCTCTCCCATAATAACAGCTTTAGTCGATTCCAGTTCTTCCCAAACTGAATGATTAGTCTTCAGCTAAAAACAAAGTGAAAGAATACTTTAATCCGTTTGGATTTTACAGCTCCACCAACCGAAAAAACAAACAAACAAACAAACCCCAAAATACATTAACAGGTAAATTCTTTTTTGAGGTAAGACCCAATCCTGGAGGCATTTACACACATGCCATACTTTACTGACATAAGTAGGCTCACAGACTTCCCTGAGACTTTAAACAGGTTCTTGTGTGTGTGTAGGTCTTGGGCCTAAATTGTACCAAGTCCCAGAATATCACAGTTGAAGAAGTAGGGAAACATGACCTTCTATGGGAAGATGGAGACAGTGAGTGAACAAAACTTTGGGATGTCCATCTCCTAATAAGGGGACCGACCTGTGCACGAATTTGTCAAATAGCGACTAGAACTAGAAAGAAGTAGTGGAAAAGAATTCAAAACGAACACTGACCAGGAACAAATCAAACCAATCCATACATGTTAGGTAGTAAAACAATTAAGAACTTCAGCTCAGCAAGGTAGAAGCTTCATCCCACTGCAAGACTGGATTAACCCCCTTTAGAGAAAGCGGACATTTGCTAGTAGGACACCATGGTACCCACTGTCCAGATTAGCATGCCTGATTATTACAGAATGGCTCAAAACCTCAACTTGTGACAACTGTTGCACACTCCCCACTAAGAATTTTTAGAAAATGGCGTTATGTTCAAGCTATTAACCATGGCAATCACCAAAAGTGAAGTTAACAGGGCTATGGCAAAGCACTAACTGCATTCAATGCTATTGACATTTGCCCACGAATATTACCAATGCAATGTGAGTATTTACAGTACATAGCGTAAAGAATCCACAAGTAAAGCAATGGGATGAGTAACGCTGTTTTTCAAAATTTCCATATCTGTCACTTGAGTTCTGCAAAAGCTGTATGCAAGTTAGATACAGAGTCCAAAGTATTCACGTCCTTAGGATCTGCCATGGGAGCTACTCCCTAACTTAAGATTTGTCTGGCATCTTTTTATCTATATGAGGTGTAAGCTTACTGTATCACCCACACACAGCTCTAAGAGCAGTTCCATTCTATATCACATACCTAGCTATTAATGGGGATTGTAGCTATTAAGTCAGACCCGGGATACAGTTCATACAGTTACAATATCTTTGGAGTAAAAATGTGTCTTGTGGAATGAGAATTATCCTCAATTTCTTGGCTACCAAAAATCGGTTTCATTTCTGCCTTCTGTCCCAAACCTTTTACAAATCCATCAGTAGGGGGACACATGCCTTCCTACCAATCACCACTCAGACTGGTATTAAGCATGCATCCATTAAAAAAATCCATCTGGTTACAAACCAGAGTTGCAGCATTAACTCAATTAAAAATTTAAAAGGTTCACATTTAATACAGACCATGTAAAATAGATACACAAGATTGAACCAATAGAGCAAGAAAACCCCTTGCTTACCTTGCTACACTAGCTCAAATACCATTCTGTGATAACTGTTGGCAACTGCTAACATTTTTAATGACTGCCATTACATACACATCACACTCACGTATTTAGATGCATAACAATGTACAAACAAAAACAACAAGGAGTCTGGTGGCACCTTAAAGACTAACAGATTTATTTGGGCATAAGCTTTCATGGGTAAAAACCTCACTTCTTCGGATGCATAGAGTGAAAGTTACAGATGCAGGCATTATATACTGATAACTATATACTGAAACACCAGTTTCAATTATTTTGGTAATTTATTTAATAATACCTGCCAGTATATAATGCCTGCATCTGTAACTTTCACTCTATGCATCCGAAGACTTGAGGTTTTTACCCACGAAAGCTTATGCCCAAATAAATCTGTTAGTCTTTAAGGTGCCACCAGACTCTTTGTTGTTTTTGTAGATACAGACTAACACGGCTACCCCCTGATAACGTACAAACAGTTTAAATGTGAATACTCATTGGTGCAAAAATATTACAAAAATGCAAGAAAATCGAAGGGGAACACATCTTGAAAGAAAACTTTCCTGAACCCCTTCTTCTAGCCTTCAAACACCCCAACCTTGCCCATCTCATCATCAGAAGCAAGCTCCTCACAGACCAGGAAACACCAACTTGAAGCAGCACCAGACCCTACCATAGCAACAGATGCAAAACCTGTAGCCATATTTCCACTGCTACAATGATCAATACCTCCACAACACACCTTTCAAGATCCATGGGTCCTACACATGCCTATCATATGTGATGTATTTCATCAAATGCCCCAACAACAACTACGCAGGTTAAACCAGACAATCACTGCACTCTTGAATGAACTCTTGCAGAAAAATAATAAAAGACCCATCATCTGTGTGCAAACACTTCTCACAAAACAATTACGCCGTATCTGCCCTCTCAGTCCTCATCCTCAAAGGACACCTGAGCAACACCTTCAAAAGATGAGCCACGAAGCTTAAATTCATAACACTGCTAGACACCAAAAATCACGGATTCAACAGACAGTGATTTTATGTCTCATTACAACAATTTGTAACCCATTACCTCTACACTGTCCTATGACTGCAGAGGTGTTAATTGCTCACTTCATTTTGAATAGTTTCTTACAACAGGTGTTACTCCTTATGCTTAATTGTCTGTTCAACCTTTAATTTAGCTGTGACACTCTAATTACCTTCTCAGACCTGAAGAAGAGATCTAAAGCTTGTCTCTTTCACCTACAAAAGCTGGTCCAATAAAAATTACTCCACCCACCTTATCTCTCAGAAACATTTTGTTAATCAGCTGTAAACCAATTTTAGTACCCTATACAATGCTTCAGGAGCACAGCTGTACTGATACACCCTGCCTCTGCAGCGCATCTGGTGAAGATACTCTATGCTGACGGGAGAGAGCTCTCCTGTTAGCATAAAGAAAACCATCTCCGCAAGTGGCAGAAGCTATGCGCTGTGCACATAAGTGCTTATATTGGTTTAACTTAGGGCTTGTCTACACTGCAAAGTTGTTGACAAAACTTTTGTCTTTCATGGGTTCTTAAAATAGCCCCCCTGCAAAAGACAAAAGTTTTGCCGACGCAAGTGGCAGTGTGAACGCAGCTTTGTCTGCAGGAGTGCTCTCCTGCCAAAAAAGCTAACGCCGCTCGCAGGGCTGGAAGTATTTTGTCGGCAAAAGTGCCCACAAAGTACCAAAAAAAAAAAAGCGTTTACACACGCTGACTTTTAGCGATAAGGCCTTGTCGCTAAAAGCTGCGTGGTGGAGACAAGCCTTTATATTGCTCGGGGGTGGTGGAATATTCACACCACTGAGCGACATAAGTTTTGCCGACATGGGCTGTAGTGTAGACACAGCCTAACAAGACAAAAAAAATCTCATTACAAGAATACCAAAGCAAAGGCTATTTAAGCAATTTTGCCTTTTCATTTTACTTATCTATATTTACCTGTATTATTGCTGCATCAATACAAGCTTGTAGAGCTGCAAATCCCGAGTGCCAGTAGGTAACAGATTCACATCCCTTTGATAAACTAGAACAACTGGCTATGGAAAAATAAAGACATTTTAAAGCAAAAACCTGGAGTTATTTGTTTCTTGTTCATGATGTAGAATCATAGAATATCAGGGTTGGAAGGGACCTCAGGAGGTCATCTAGTCCAACCCCCTGCTCAAAGCAAGACCAATCCCCAACTAAATCCCCAAAACCCTTAGTGGCCCCCTCAAGGATTGAACTCACAACCCGGGGTTTAGCAGGCCAATGCTCAAACCACTGAGTTATCCCTCTCCCTTTAGATACTATATCTAAAGGGAACCCTTTATTAATGGTGGAAATGGGGGGAAAACAACTTCTTTGGAGTTAAAAATGTAACCAACAAAATCTCATTTAAAGCATTATAATTAGGGTGATCAGATGTCCCGTTTTTATAGGGACAGTCCCATTTTTGGGGACTTTTTCATATATAGGTGCCTATTACATCCCACCCCCTGTCCCGTTTTTTCACAGTTGTTATCTGGTCACCCTATAATAAAAGACATTTTTCTCTAAAGCAGACATAAAACTTGATAGATATACCATAAAGCCAATGGCAACTTCACAAACCGATGGCTACTATTACAAGGATAATAGGATACAACGAATCACAGGATAATTTTTCAGCCACTTTGTGGGGTGAAGATTGAGAACCACTACTCTATATTATGGACAGAAGCCTGCAAAGTTACTGTAATGAAAACCAAACTGTTTTGCAGTTAGGAGAGTCCAAAAAGGATTCCAAAAGAGATTTGCACGTGGACTGAAAAAGCTAAGGAAACAAATTGGTGAGAACAAGACCAAACTGTAAATTCTACCGTAACACTTTAATGGAAAATTATTAACTTCACAGGTAATCATTCCTAGAATTAAAATACAACTTTAAGACAAAATGTGTATTTCACACACAACTTTTCACCACTAGAAGATTTTTAAGTTTGGATTGTCTACACTTTACTCTTTGAAGAACATTTTTCCAGTGTTCTTAAAGAAAGGTAAAAGGAAAACAAGGTTATCTGTAAGAACACACCCTCTTGTGGTGGAGGAGTTTGTGAAGATGCTGGGGCTCTCTCTAGAGCTTCTCATGTTTTAAGCAGTTTTGTACTTTTCAGAGCTTCTCAAAGCAGAGACCTAGGCTGAAATCCTGGTGCTAAAAAGCTCCCACCGCCTTACGTTTTCACCGCTTGTTTTTTACATGCTTGTGAAGAACCAGGTAACATTAAGTCACTCTATAAATACCACCAAATTATTACTGATACATAAAGATGATCACCTAACGCAGATATTCATTTGTGCCTTAACTATCCCTGCAACCATTCCCAATACAGGAAGATGACTCCTAGCTTTTTGTGGGAGTTTCCCTATCAATAACGCAGTCCAGCACATCTCCTGTGCATCAAAATACCCCAAAGAGTGAAAAACCAGCTCCCCCCCCCCCCTTTCATATTGTACTGATGCTAATGCCACCACTGTTAATGCTCTTTGGCTTTCTCATGATAACACGTGAGGTAGCAAAGTCTGCACTTAGCATCACATGTGATGACATAATAAAAGTAAGTCAAATTTTCAAGTTCAATGCCTTAAAAGTAGCATGTATATTTACCTCTTGATTCTACATTGATAGAAGACACTGTGACCGCACCAGGAAAGAATCTAAGCTGGTAGGACATGGAATCTTTGAAAACGACACCAACAAACTTTGAGGGGTTAACAGTACTAGCCTCTTGCAATTCTTTTTCACTGAAAAATTCTTCTGTAATTACATCTGCAAAATATTAAAAATTAGAATTATATCAGAATGCTTCTGTGAGAAGAACAATCAAAAGTGGACTATGTATTTTAAGCAAAGATTGTGTCATTTCTAAATAGGGAAACTTGTTTTCAGTATTCAGGGCCAAATTTTGGTCCCATTGAAATTTATGAGTATTTTTCCCATTTACTTCAATGGAGCACAGATTTAAGTCTCATCACTTGACAAGTCTGGTATGAGTTTTTAAAGGAAAATACATTTTAAAAATGAAAAGTGAAATTTTGCAGGGACTCAAAAACATTTATTGTTGCGATCAGAAGCCACGCATCACTCCCAAATGTGAAATTCATCAGAAAGAACTTGAAACCAGCAGATCAGGATACCCAGAAAAAGAAATGAAAGTTTCAGGTCGTGGTACCTGTGATTCTTTTCCTCTTGGCAGTCATGTACCATCTAAGCTACAAATTCATATGAGGTTTTGGGGGTAGAATCAGTTTCAGCGACACAGCTGTGCCAGCTCTATAGAGGAGGCACAACTTAACTGTGTTTTTTTAATCAGTTTCAAAACCAGATATTGACATGCTGCTAAATGAAACATTCATTAAAAACAACTTGTTTTGTAATACTCAAAGGCTCTAAACCTGAAAGCCCTAGTTAAAATAAACTAATATCTTCCTTAATTTACCATACAACTGCTCTCAGTAAATCTGTTAGAATCTTTTTAGTCTGATGATACTACCTCGCACTAAGTCCAATCCTGAAACCCTCACTCAGATGAGTCATCCTGGACTTCAGTGGGATCACTGATGTGAGGAAAGGGTACTACTATGAATAAGGGCTGCAAGATTGAGCACATGACTGGCATCACACAATGCTCATCAGCTGAAGCAGACAATGATGGCATCACAGCCCCTTCAAGATCTCAGCAGTAGAAGGGAGAAATACTGTCTAATCTACCTGAAGAGGACAAGTTTGATCAGCCATTCAAGCAATAATATCGTATTTTCCATCTAAACACAAAAAAGAACATGAGATGTGGAAGAATAAAATAAATACAATACCATCTGCAAAGTATTCAAAAGACACTTTCTGCATGATTTTTCTTGTCATGTTTGTCACTGGTGTGTATCCAAGAATGAAGTCCAAGAGCATGGAGCGATCTAAAGTACCAAGATCAGTGTTGGGCACCTCACCAAACTTCCTATTTGGATGCATCATGCTCATTAATATAAGCCAAAATAAAAAAAATAGTGGAAAAAGGACTTCCTGTTGAAACAACAACAACAAAAAACAAGACAACAATTAAAATCTCTCCTTTACTTAAATTATAAACGCTTCAAGAAGTGACTGTGTCCTTTTCAAATTATTTGATTGTAAAGCTTCCTGTACATTTATCGAACTACATAAATAATCATTTCAATCTTGGCTGTTGCTGTATCGTAGCCACAGGATTTTGCTAACAGTGATAACTTGGGAAGCTGTCTTAGGATGCAAGTGCTCCATTCCAACTCCTAAGAAGTTATAAACCAAAGAGCAATCTCTGTGCTCAGTTACACTGAAATTGGCGAAGTTATATGGATGAAGCTGATGGCAAAATTTGGCTTCAGATGTTTTGGTGTCTGGTCTCTTATCTAGAACATGATTTGGCTTTTGGTATAAACTTAACATTTGCATTATCTGAAAATGAAAAAGAACTTGTATATATTTCCAGTCATGGAACAGTTAAGCAAGTCAAGCCAAGCCTTGTCTTGCCAAACAAGTAAGTTAAATGTTTTCTTGTTGACCCTTGTGGATCCCCCTAAAAACCCAGGTGCGTCACACAATAGAGCTGTTAAGCAAAATTTTATAATAGGTAAATGTTAGAAATGACATCATCACAAATACTTCCAATACAATATTTTAATCATTGTATTTATTGATTTATTGTTCTGTGGTGACATTTTGGGCTCGTGTCATGATTACACAATGGTACCTTTCAGTCCTGACTTCCAGAGTTATGTGTATTTATATAGTTCATATGCTGAAATGGAGGGTTATAGCTATGAATGCTCTTTCTAGTTCTGCCACTCTCCTGCAACCTGACACTGGGTGAACCACTTAGTCTGCCTGCAAATATTTCCCCATCAGCAAAATGGGTATTGTAAGGCTTCATTAATGTTTTATAACATGCTTTGACATTCAAGGATGAATGATGAGATAGCATTCTGAAGTATTATTATGTTATTCTCAACAACACTATATTCTTAATTATCATTTAAACCATTTGTAAACATTTGCTTGAACGGTTCTTACCAGGAACCCCAACAGGCAGTTCTATTACCTAATTGCTCTTATCAGTAACAAGACATTCTAAACTTAATCTTGTACTTTATCAGTACTATTTTACTACATGTAATTCTGCCCTAAAATAAGTAATGTTATTTTACCCCAATTGGTCAGTTATACTCTCTAGAAAGTGAATAGAGAAACTGAAATTACCACATTCATACACAGCAAGACTATTTCTATAAAAAGAACAGGAGTACTTGTGGCACCTTAGAGACTAACAAGATGCATCCGAAGAAGTGGGCTGTAGTCCACGAAAGTTTATGCTCTAATAAATTTGTTAGTCTCTAAGGTGCCACAAGTACTCCTGTTCTTTTTGCGGATACAGACTAACACGGCTGCTACTCTGGAACCTATTTCTATAAAGTATTTCTTGCCAAAGGATCACAAGGATGACTGAAGGAGCTAATATATTTCAGACCTGAGCTCACACTAATCAGTTATTCCTTCAATATTCAGAGACAATTTAACAAAGCTTAGTTTTGTTTCTAAGTCAGCTAATTTTTCAATCATAAGACACAGACACAGAGACCAGTAAATGATCACGTAACCTACCTGCACACTACTCTTCTTAGTCCTGCATTTAACAAGGTAGTTCTTGAATAAAAGAGCTTTGGTTTGTCTCCACACCCCTGCCTCCCCTGCAGTTTCTGCGGCCATTTTTCAAGAGTAGCCTGTTTAAAAAAAACAAACCAAAAAAAAAGCATTTGAAGTGACAACTATTAGTTGTACCTATTCACTTTTTTTTTTAATGGAAAAAAGAGAAACTATGTGCCAGCCAATTATATTGTTCTATACCACTGATAAACTGTTTTCCATTGTGTAAGCCCAATCCCACATTACGTTAAGAAGTTTGCACAGATACACACCCTAGACACATTTTTCAATTACAAGACAGATGTCGCACTGGGCTGCCTTATGGAAGCTTGGCATTCTGATATGTCTTTTTGGGAATACAATCTTCTATTCCAGCAAGTAAGTTTTCATATTAAAGTAATAAATAACCCTCTATCTAGCCTTAATGGAAAAAACCTTTAAGCCCAAGGATAAAATAATGCAATGAGCTGTGTGCCTGTGTTTGCAGACAGTCTGAAGCAATACTTCCAGGTGGTGTCAACTACCCCCATTCATCCCAATAGTGCAGTAACACTGAAACCTAATGATAATATAAAAGGAGCTTTGTTAACTACTTCACTATGATCACAGCATGCAAGGAAGAAGAGAAAAGCATCAAATTATAAAAATTGTACAATCTCATGTGTGAATTTCTGGAAGATTACCAATTCTCATTTCCTTAATTTGACCCCTGGTTAGGCTGGCTCCATGGGGTATAAAAGAGTGCTGTGCACTGTCCTTTGGAGAAACAGATTTGAACACATTCTTCAAACAAACAGCTTCAGAGAGGTATCTGATCTAGTGGACTACACACAAGATTGGAGATCAATCTTGGATTTTTAGTCCCAGTTCTGCCACTGACTTGCTGTCAGGCTTTGGGCAATTCACTTAACCTCTATGTGTCTCCATTTCCTCAGTTGTGAAACAGAACAGTAGTTACCTCCATAACAGAGATGTTATGAGAATTGGTTTATGTTTGCATACCACTTTAAAGACATAAGCCTCTCTAGATGATTAGCATTACCACCTTCACTGCCTTTCTCCTTAAGCCAACGGTGGCTGACAGCATAAAGAGATGACACAGTATCCTTAAGAGGAGGGTGAAGCATGTATCATGGTTTAGCACCCTTCTAGCTACTAACTTGTAAACATATGTCTATCCTCCAGGAGGAAAAGGGGAGAGGGATACGACAACGTAAGAACGTGGCAACTCAAAACAACAGATGGATGAAAAATGTACAATTTCCAGTAAACTTTGCACTCTGTTTCCAAAGGAAAGGGAACAACATTGGGCAAGTACCTTATCTGAAATGAATAGAGCCCACAGCATTGGGATGCTCTGCCACTAAAAGGGTTGTAAACAGTTATAGACATTGCTCAAATTCGGTGCCAGAATGCGAATGTTGATAGAGTTATAATAAAAATAAAATAATTATCTATTGATATTCTATAGTTAGGACTGGTAAATATTTTTTTTTTGCCGTACATTCAAAGTGCATGTAGCAATGTCCATTTACTCTGTCCTTTTAGACACCAGGTAGTTTAAGGTTACAGTACTCACTAAACTATGCTGCTAAACTATGAAAACTTGCTTTTGAGAGTACATAAATCATCTGTCCAAGAGGACAGGCTCAATTAAACTGAAGCTGACATGATTTATTTTAGTTTGTGGCACCAAAAACATAAAGTAAAACAACCTATTTGTAGCCAGATGCATATATCAAGTTTGTATGGGGGGGTAGGGTGGGGGAACAAGACTACTCCCGGCTTATCTAGGCCCTGATGCTGAATTCAAATCCATCTAGGCTGACTCTTGCATTTGTGCAGTACCCCACTGACTTCAACATGAGGCTGTAATGGTCCATCCACACAGATTCAGTTGCAGCATTTGGATTATTTTTGCAGGTTCACAGAAAAGCTAATCTCCCGGATGGATTCCATTTAGAATATGTTGCATCACATTTAAAAAAAACAAATCCACCTTATATTTTAAACTCCACTATTTTTTCCCCTTTGTTAACAGAAAAACAAACCAAAAGTTCTTTAAAGGCCAACCTATGTTAATAATTAGATCTGATGGTGAAATGTGCAGATATAATTTCTCTAGAGATTTTCAAGTCAGCTACTTTAAACGGAATGAAAAACAATGTTGTGACAACAGGCATTGCTAGTTGTATTTATTTTCACTGTTGTTTAAATTCTGCTCTTGAATTTCAAACATTACAGAAGCCATCAGATTCTGCAAACACTTTTGCCACCAAGCAGCTCTGCTGATTTACTCCCTGTGGGTTTGCAGACCTGGGGACTAAATCCGCATGCCCTCTTTTATCAGAGACTTTACTCTCTTTTAAGGTCAATAAAAATGTAGCCTATAAGTTAGGCAGTTCCCATTTAACCAAATAGTCATTTAAGACCAATTATAGTAAAAATACTTCCAAGCATTTAGTGGGTAATTAACCAAATTACCCAGTTCTAGTTAAGGGACAAAAATAACTTCAAAAGCATTAAATTAATCCTTAATATGACCTCTTGTAAAGTGTCCTCATGGAGGACTACAAAAGTGCATAAAATAAAACTGCATTTCAGACAGCTGAGAATATACCAGACTTCCTTGCAAACACAGATAAAGGAAGTGGTTTGAAGCAACTCTACCTGGCCCCGGGGGTGTTTCAGTCAAAGCAGTGCCCAGAAAATTACTGTCTTCCTAAGTTATTTTCACATGTGGGATGCGGACGCTTATATCAATGCAGCACAAGGACAGTACTAAAAAGAGAAGCTGAGGGGACTAAGAGATTATTTTTCTGCACCAAATGGCCTTTCAACATCAACTGCACTGACTTTACTTGAAAAAACAAATAAACGCTAGACTGTAGAATAGTCATTCACAATTTAGCTTGTTTGTTTGTTTAGGTTGAAAGTGAAGGTAATGTGCCAAACTAGCCTCATTTGGAAGCGTGGTTGAAAAGCAACAACCAAGCCAGCGCTAAATGAAAAATAAAACCCTGGTCCAGAAAGATGACACTATATGTAGGGATGAAGAGATAAATAGTTCATGGTCATCCAGTTGTAGGAAGGCACCAGACATGATGACCATAAAAAAGGGAAATGCCCTCATCCTGTCTGCCACCTTCTCAAACATTTTAAGCTAAGTGCTCGATTTAAGAATTTTACAAAAGGAACTAAATTCTTCCTCAGAACTGCATCTCTCTCTCTCTCTCATGAATGCCAGCCGGACCTCAGTGTTGGTGGAACACAATACATTTATCTACAAGATAGAAATGACAATTGAATTGCAGGATAACATCAGTTGAAAATATAATCCACCAAGTTGCATTAAGAGAATGGTTTACACAATGGCTCTTTCTTTTCTCAGTGGTCGGAGACTTTCCTATTCCTCTCTGATCCGGACAAATGCTCTCCCGGCCTAGAGACTTCTAGCAGATTCCTAACCGCAAGTTCTCTCTCTGACACAATCTTTGTTTCTTTGCCTGTGAACTTGTGGAAAATGCCCTATCTTGGTCCTCTCCATTTTTCATTTCCCTCCCTTGATTCCCTTTTTCTCCACACTCTCTCTTCTACATTCACGCAAACCTATCAGAACTAAAATACATGCATAAACTACATTTCATAGTGTTTACTGTACAATTAGGGGAGACTGTAACAACATATATAGTAGCTAATGCTCTGATTAAATGAAAGGTTTCACTTGCTTGCATACAGTTAGGCGTCTCACCCATCTTTTCCTATATCATCCGTCAATACAGGATAGCATGGATGCATTACAATAGATAGTGGACTGGGGTGGGGGGAGTTTCAAGAGTGAATAAATATAAATCAGAAACATCCCTAATGTTCCAATGTCCAGCATATTAGCCTGCCACTTGCTTTGCAGGTCTGGGATTCACTCTTTGGACAATAAAACGTTAAACCAACACGTATACAGAAAAGGCAATCAAATCTCCTCTCCAATGGATACGTGGCATCCTACCTGCTAGCTCTGTTTTATAAGTGACTAAAGGCCCATAATTTGAATCTAAGCAACTAAAGGCCCATAATTTGAATCTGACAACCCATTCCAGCCTCTGTGCCTCCATTTCCCCATCTGTAAAATGGGGGGGTAATGATATTCACCTACCTCATGGGGCGCGTTTGGAGAACACAGGGACGTCCTCAGACGCAAGGCTCTACAAAAAAGCATCAAAGTATTACACACAACTAGCACAAGCAAATGGAGCCTTGTTGACCATCAGGATAGACAGCAGAGAGGATGGGGTTATTACTACCTCTTTATTTCTAGACATTACAAATACACATAGCTATCCACCGGCCATGCCTACATCAGACAGTAGCTATACACCAATAGATCACAGGGGATATGCGAGCCAAACTGATCACGGCATTGCCAATGATATGTAATCTGTATAACACAGACACACACCCGACTTCTTAGAGCCCTTCCACCACACATCCCCTCCCCCTCCCCCAACACACACACACACACACACACCTCCCCCCCCCACGACTTCTTAGGGCCCTTCTATCACACATCCCCCGCCCTCCTCACTCACACACACACACACACCCCTCTCCCCCCCCCAACTTCTTAGGGCCCTTCCACCACACACACCCCCCGCCCCACACACACACACACACGACTTCTTAGGGCCCCCCCACTAGACTCCCCGTGGCGTTTAAGCGCCCGGGGGCTCCGCCCAAGAACACCTGCCGTGGGTACCGCGGGCCCGCCCGCCCGGCCGCGCTCAGCCCGGGGAGACCGCGCCCGGGCTCCGGCCCCCCGGCGCAGGGAGGATGCCGCGGGCTTTGCGCCCAGCCGGGAAGGGGGCAGCTCCCCGTGTGACCCCGGCGCGGGTCCCTCCTCCGCCCCCCGCGGCTGCACTCACCGCCCCGCCTGCCCGCGAGTGCCCGGCCGCAGCGCGCAGCCACCGCCCGGCGCCAGCCGAGGGGCCGGGCCCCGCTTGCCGCTCGCCGCCCCCGGGGCGGGGCCGGGCGGCTGCGGCAGGGCCCGAGCTCCCGGCCGCTGCGGCTCTGCCCACACAATCCCCCCCCCCCCCCAAGGGGCTGGGGGCACCCGGGCCTGACAGCCCCCATCAAGCTACCGTGTCTGCCCCGCCCTGGCTGCCCCTTCAGCCCCCTCCCCCAGGCTGGGGGGGGATCCTGCCCAGACAACTCCCCTACCCCCTCAGCAGGCTGTCATGTGGGCAGGATGCCCCCCCCCCCGTAACTTCTCTGCCTCATGCACCCCCACCCTCCAAGCTATTGGGGGATACCCTGCCTAGGTAACCCCCCCACCACGCTCCCTCAGGCTAATGCGGGGGGCATTTTGCCCCAACACCTCTCCCCCACCCTAACCCTCTCCTCAACCCAGGGCCGGCGCTTCCATTTAGCCGACTTAGGCGGTTGCCTAGGGCACCAGGATTTGGGGGGGCGGTATTTTGCTGCCCTTGGCGGCAATTCGGCGGTAGGGGGTCCTTCTGCGCTCCAGGTCTAAGGCGGCAATTCTGCGGCGGGTCCTTCACTGGCTCCGGGACCCGCCGCCGAAGTGCCCCGAAGACCAGGAGCGCGGAAGGACCCCCGCCTAGGGCGCCAAAAACCCTGCTGCCACTCCTGCCCTGACCCCCAAGTCATGGCCAGACACGTGGGAGGTGGGGTGTCCTGCCCACCAATGCCCTTAAAGCAGGGCCTGGCTGCCTTAAACACCATCACAACATCCCCCCTGCCCAACTTGTATCATTTTAGATATCTCAAAAAACATCTGCATACTCTGAATTTGTATGCTGCTTCTGTTCAAGTGAGTGCAAAGAAACCTGGATCTCTACCCAGAGAGCTGGGGCTCTACCCAGAGCTCATTAACTGCAGAATCTTTCCCATGACACTGAGATAATAAACCACTCTGGACTTTGTTACCTCTTCCTAAGCCACTGAGAGTCTGATACAAGAGTTTCTCATCTAAGCCCTGCTCAACACTACAAATTTACATCGGTATAATTATGTTGCTACGCAGTTATACCGACCTAAGCCCCAGTGTAGATAGTGCTATGTTGTTAGGAGGGCTTCTTCTGTCAACATACCTACCGCCTTTCAGGGAGGTGGATTACCTAAGCCCTCCCCTCGGTAAGCGTAGACAAGCCCTCAGGAACAAGCAATGCCATTATTACCACCAATATACAAACCAGTTTACAAACCATAGTTAATAGTTCTGCAATTTCATAGATCTTACATTTACATATCAGCTTAACTTTGAGCACAAGCATAGTCCCATTAAATTCCCATTAAGTTCAGTTCAATTCACCTCATACAAGTACTGTAGTGCAATCTCTATCGTGAAAGTGGAACTTACAAATGTAGATTTTTTTTGTTACATAACTGCACTCAAAAACAAAACATTGTAAAATTTCAGAGCCTACAAGTCCACTCAGTCCTACTTCTTGTTCAGCGAATCGCCAAGACAAACCAGTTTGTTTACATTTACAGGAGATAATGCTGCCCATAATTCTACATTTGTAAGTTCAACTTTCATGATAAAGAGATTGCACTAGAGTACTTGTAGGAGGTGAATTGCTAAATACTATTTCTTTTGTTTTTTTACAGTACAAATACTTGTAATCAAAAATAAATATAAAGTGAGCACTGTACACTTTGTATTCTGTGTTGTAAAATGTAGAAAACATCCAAAAATATTTGAATAAATAGTATTCTATTATTGTTTAACAGTGCGATTAATTGCAGTTAATTTTTTTAATCGCTTGACAGCCCTAGTACTTAACTATAGAGTATCTAATCCTGCCTCATCTGCCAGTACAGGCAATTCCCACACACAGACACAAGACACACATTCAGTGAAGCAACTGTAAGAATTTTATTATTATTTTTAACATAGCAAAGCCTTATTTTTCTTTATTCTCATGCTTGGAAATGGCTGAACCTTTCAAAAAAAAAATGTGGGAAAGCCCAAATGTCCACAGTAGTTTTAGATGTCTCCACTTTTCCACTGTAATGCCTTTGAATCGGGAACCTATCGTGAGCATTAAAGCTGAGTGAATAACATTTAATAAATTATATCTTCATTGTCTGTTTGCTAAGTGCTAGTGAGCAGATTGCAGTATTCTCACATTTATTGTTTGAAATTATATGCAAATTTCTTCATGAGTTTTTCCCTGCCAGCTCACCCATCAACAGTTCAATGCAAATTCTCTATATCTGAAGATCATCCTGTGTGGACCGATTACATCATATAGTGTTTTTTCTGTTCCTTATTTTATTCTTTTTTGTTTAGGCTCTTATATCACTCGTGTCACTATAGTACCTGGACATCTTCCATCATGCATTAAGGGATGTGACTAACATCTGTCATGTGTGGTTCCTTCTCTTTCATCCCCGCTCCAGGAGAAAACGGTGTGTATAGATTAGTGTTTTGTTTTGGCAGAATATTGCTGAGTTTTAGAGAAGGCATTTGCAGAAGTGTGCCTTGCAGGTAGAGCAGAAGGTGGTGAGGTTTGTGATGGCCCATAGTTCCAGTTGGAGTTCATTACACAATCTTGGACTGATCCCTGAGAATAAGTTCCATTTCCTGTGGGGATGATCTTTACGCTTATGGTAGAATGGTCCATTGTGCTTGAGGAGTGCAGTTATCAATCAATTCATACTGGACGTGATCTTTTAGATATGCTGGGCCCTGGCCCTTGAGTGCCTTAAAGATAAGGACTGAGACCTTGAATTTGCCTTGCTACTCTATGGCAAAGCACTGTAGACAGCGGAGGAGAGGTCTGATGTGCTCACGGTAGTCCAGGTTGCTGAGGAGAAGTGCAACGGCATTCTATACTAGTTGACGTTTCTTAAGGGCTGATGAGCTTCATCCCTATACTGCATTCCTGTAGTCCAGATGGGAGATGACTACAGTGAGTCTAACTGAGGCCAGGTCTCCATCCCATCCTGGCAGATGTTTTCTACCATTTTGAGGTGCCTAGAAGACACCATTACTTGCATATGCTACTATGCAAGAGTTTAGTGTCAGCAAGGAATCAAGAAGTCTCCTTAACTATGGGTTGATTTGACCAATTATTGGTATGTGTACCTTCACCCAAAGGAGATTGCACAGCAGATGAGATGAGAAGCTTTCCTGAACTTGTGTGATGTATTCAGTGAGGTAGGAGGATAGTCTGCAGGACTTCATTCTGGCTTCTGTAGGCACTCAGAACTGATGAAACAGTTTAACACCCTGGATAGCTCCTTAGGGCAGGATTTGACAGCTTTAATGGTAGCTGATAGGTAGGTTCTCTTGGTTTGTAATACAGCCTCAGAAGAGGGTTGGAGAAACTCTTTCATTCTGTCAGTTTCAGGCTTTGTTTTCCACAATCATCCCTCATGTTTTTGACCTTCTGTCTTCATCTGATGCAGGGTGTCAGAAAACCAAAGAGATTTATGTGGGTGATAGGGAAGAAGGGACTGTCTGAGAGTCAGCGCACTAATGGTCAGGACTAGCGTACATTGATAGCAATTCACCAGATCTGCAACCCCTCCTGTTGGTGGACTGCTGCTGCCCTTTGGCATAACTTCTGTAATTAACTAGTCATAGCTCAGATTTTGAATATACGATTCAAAATGCACACGTGAGCATTTGAGCTCTATTCAATATATGTTGATTTGCTATTAGGAGTGAAGTACATACCACAGACTGCACTACATTTGCAGGCTAAGGCCACGTCTACACTTACCGGGGAATCGACGCTGCTGCAATCGATTTAGCGGGGATCGATTTAGCGGGTGTAGTTAAGACCTGCTAAATCGACCGCAGAGTGCTCTCTGGTTGACTCCACTGGAACGAGAAGATTAAGGTAAGCATCTCCCATCGACCCAGCATGGTGAAGACACCACAAATAAGTTGACCTAAGCTACATCGACTCCAGCTTCGTTATTCACATAGCTGGAGTAGCATAACTTAGGCTTTGTCTACACTACCGGGATAAATCAACCTAAGTATTTCTGCGCTGTCCTGGGAACTTTGAAATACAGTGGGAAAATACAGTGGGATTCTCAATGGCACATATGGAATATTCCTTTCCCAGACAAGCTGTTCATGGACATTTCTTTCATTTTCCCATTGCATCAGCTCTTGTGTATAACTCTTCACGGAATACTTGGGAATTGCTGAAAGTTACATGCAATTCTTAAATTATCCCCTGGTTAACTCAGTGATGGATATATGGAAATAGTTGTTTTCCAGCTAAAACTAATATGAGGAGTTTTTAAAAGGAAATGTAAAGTAATTGAATTCCCCTTCTTTGGGTTAATGGCTCAGCCCTAACATTTTTTTATTAGCATATTAAAATGGCAGTGAACCATACTGTGAACTCTTTACTCCCATTGGTGAGCTGTTACACACACACACACATATTTAGTCCCATGATTTAAAGTAAATACGACTACTTGTGCAAGTAACTGTTTGCATTGGGAATACAGGGTTCACAATCTGGCCCAATAGGATTACGCAATACACACAGAAAATAAGTCTTGCACTTAGAATATCAGTTGATATTACTAAGCAGAAAAACAGAAAATGCTAACAAGACAAAAATGAACGTATCAGAACAGACATTGCTTTCCAAGGCCAAAGAAAGGAGTCTCAACATATGGCAACGTAGCACAACAGAGGATAATCAAGAACAAATTATGGATCTGTGTTTACTCATAGAGAGAGGAAGTATGGCTCACTGGTTGTGTCACTACCTGAGGACTTCAGAGTCCTCACTTCAAGTCCCAAATCTGCTACTGGTTTTCAATGACCTTAGACAAATCACTTAGCCTCTCTGTGCCTCATTTTCCCATCTATAAAATGGGGATAATAGTGCTGTGCAGCCCCCCTGTGAGGCAGGGCAATGCTAAGATACTATAGTGATAGGGCAGTACAATCACTTTGGATAGATACACTCTGAAACTTAAGAGAATAATTTAATTAATATAGGCACACGCTATTAGGCTCAGTACAGGGGTAACTAGATGAAACTTTAGCTTGTATCCTCCAGAAGTCAGACAAGATTATCTGATAGTTTTTTTAAAAGCAAAAAGGGACTATGAATATACCATAGGATCATCAGGCAAATCTGATTAATGACCAGGAAAACAGAGGGACATTAAAAATAAATCCATCAAGGGAAAAAATTGGGAATAGATATTTTAAAATGCATTCACCAAACAATTCCCAAACGTTACCATTTCTGCAGTGCTGATAGTGGTTTGCAGAACAGTGGATCCAGTACATTCTCCCAGAGTGGCTGTGAGCCATCCCTTGATACACAGAACTGGAAAGAGGGCCAACTTGTGATATAAATGGAGGGAAACCATTATTTAAAGGGGGAAAAAAACTACTAACTATTATAGGACTAAAAAAGTAAGCTAAGTCATAATTTGCTAAAAAGAAAACTCAAAAAAAAAAAAAACAAAACAAAACCCAACCCCCCAAACCAAAGCAAAAGCAAGCACTGGAAGCCCCAATTATGGGTGGATAATGCTAAGTCCTATTTCGTCACCATATCCTCCATTCAGCATCTGGAGCTGAGGCCAACTGGATTTCTCAGACCTGGCTAGGATCACGCTTGTCATCAAATTTAATAACTGATTCTCTCTCTATGCAAGGAAGGCTACAGTTCCTCCCGCCCACCCCTTCCAAACAAGGTGTGCAACTGTGACATAATGGGCATCTCCCCATCTTTGGCTACCATGATCCTTTGTCACATTAGACCATTCTATTGTTTAATCCTCTATCAGCCTTTGTACTACAGTGTAGGAAGGCTCCTATCTGACATTCTTACTAAACAAAAGGCTTCATTGGTAGTATCATTGGTGGGTATAAGTGTTCCAAAGTTATACATACTGATGCCATGATTAAGAAATCATTATCTGATTAATTTACCTCGGTGTATTTTTAACTTTGCTGAGAGAGAGCAGGTGCCAGGTTTTCCTGCACTGTGCTAATAGCCCAGATCTTTCACTTCGTGCTGTGTCACTGAAGCATTACCAGGAAGTGCCACTTTTTGGTTTCTTTCTATGAAGGATCGTTATGAGAGACTGTGCCAGCCAGGAACAACATTATTTATGAAAACTGACTTTCCCATTGTGTCCCAATTCTATTTGGAGACAACAATCACTCTGCGGCCCGTCATTTAACAGACCACAGACTTGGCTGAATGAAACTATAGTCATATGGCTTTTGTGTGTGTGGTGTTGTTCTTAGATTTTGGTCTGCTGAAAATCAGTATGGGGGACAGTACATGATTAATAAAAACAGGGCTGTTAGGGTCCAATGGAAAAAAACACATCAAAAAACTGCTGCTGCTTCCCAACTAAATTTCTCCCAATGGAAACAAAACATGAGCGCTTAAAAGTAGATCATCGGAAATGTTTCACGTTGCTACTAAGATATCCAGTGGTGAACTGGATGCATCCGACAATGCAGATGAAGCTAGAGAACAGTTTCCCCTTCAGTCTCCTCTTGTCCCCCTGCTCACATGGAAAAAAAATACCAAGGAAACATATTGCATTTTTCAAGCACATTTGATTCATCTCTGCAAACAATTAAACTTCAGAACAAAACTGTAAAACTGCTGGTGCCTTTGAAGAAAAAGTCAGCTTTAACTGTGGCACTGAACATCTATAGCTTGAACTCAAGCTGAAACCACACTATACATAGCATGGGGACCAACACTTCTAAAGCATTCGTTATTATTTTAATTGTTTAATGCCACAAATACTGCAAAGCTGTCAACCCTTGGAGCAAACCCAAAGCTGTCAAACCGTTGGAGCAAACCCAATTTCAAACTTCATTCAAATAATAAAATACATACGCTTCATCCAAAGTACAATTGTGACCACAGCTACTCAACAAGGGATTTCCTATCAACATGGACTTCAGCTATAAATCAGAATAGGCTCTGCTCTCGATTGTTTGTTGAGGTGGGAGAACAGCTTAGGGCTTGTCTACATGGGAAGGTTTATACCTTAGTATGAACCAGTGTAATTTAAAATTTGTGTAGTTATTGAGGTTGGTCAATACGTTTTTCATTCAAAATGTTTTTTTCTAGGAAATTATACTGGGGGGTGTGTGTGTAAAATACTGAAGAACCAAAACACCTGGAAACTGAAAAATGTTCAGCCCCCAAACCAAAAATTTCAATCCAGAAATGCCACCATGAATTACAACTCCCATGAGGCAACAGTTGCCTCATGTCTCCCATTCTCCTCTATGGGCTGGGCTCTATCTTCTACTCTGAAGTACAGCCTCCCACTCACCAAGAGGGGAGGCCATGGTGTATCATGGGAGATACAGGCCAGTTAGGGAGCCCCACTGTAAAGAAGAATGAGAGCGTGAGGCATGTGAACTACACGTCCCATGAGGCAACACTGACATTTCAGTTTTCGGCTGAAATATTTTGGTTTTTGATTTATTTATTTTTTTTGCTGAAAAGTTACTTTTCTGTGGAAAATTCTCCATTATGTAGTCACTTCTACTATTATACAGGTATAACCCCCAGTATGGTCACTCTTATTCCAGTATAAGAGTGCCTTTTAATCCATTTATCATATGTTGCTTGGGAAGGAGTCTAAGCTAAATGGAAAAAAAGGCACGCATATTGAAATAGGCATGTCCACACACACACGGAGTTATACTGGCATAACTATACCTGTATGACTGATGAAGCTTCTTTGTTTAGACAAGGCCTGTGATGATAATGATTTACATGGGGCCAAATCTTGCATCCATTGGGTGCTATTTTCAGGAGTTAGGTACCCACTGAATTTAAAACAAAAGTTGGGTATTTGATGTGTAATCTTTAGGCTCCATTGAAAATCCCATCCATTGAATTAAGTGGGGTTGTTTTCATGCATTTCAGTGGGATCAAGATTTGGCGCCTAATGTAAGCAAGCATGATGCAATCAGGGAAACTTAGAGAAGTTGGCATGAGTCACTGACTCATTTGGTGTCTCAGGTGTTCTTGTGACCTTCATTTTCCAGTTTTCTTTTCTCTCCAAAACTAAGTGATTTCAGTGCTTCCCATAATTTAGTGGCATAGAGTAGAAGTTCCCAAACTTTCTTCCCCTGAGGCCCACCTGTGCAGCTGCAATAGGCACTGAGGCCCATTATTAACACTTCTTGAGGGAAATTATTAATTTTAATTATTACAGTTATTACTTATTAATGTAATAAGTTTATTACATAAACTATAACACTAAATAAACAATGTACATGTTTCCTTTTCATTTAATATGAACAACGGTAACGATAGAAATCCCTTGCAACATGCACTCAAAGAAATGCTTCAAGATCTTTGACTGGAGAATGCAGTTGCCCTGGAAGCCCACCTGGGACTGTGTTGTGGCCCACCTTTGGGTTGCGGCCTACAGTTTGGGAAGCCCTGACATAGAGGATGGACCCATATGAAAGTAACTCTGAAAAACGACCAAAGCAGTCAAGACCACATCAACGTATACTACGCAGCTGTTCTGATTTTGCCTTTGAGCCTCATTACAGATTTCAGACCTAGGCCCCATTTACCTTGTATACTTCTGCTAGTTTGGCTATGTTGGTCACAGGTGTGAAGAGGTGTGATCCCAGACTGCCAGCTATGCTGGCAAAAACCCCTGGGGTAGACATAGCTCCAGCAACAAAACTGAGCTTTTATTGGTATAGATTTTTTCATTTGGGAGTGGAGGAAGAAGCTATACTGGTAAGAGTGAGCTCCATTCATGCTAATACAGCATACCAGTATCCCATATTAGTGAAGGGCTTCTAGTGTAGACATGATCATACTAACGCTCTTGCATAACCACATAATGACTTTGACTAGAGGGTTTTTTTAATTATTTTTTTTCCCCCAGAGACAGCGAGTGTGCGTACCTGTGGGGAGGATTTAAATGAATCGATTACAGTTACAGCAAATGAAAATTATTCATAATCTCATGCAGCATGCTGACAAAAAACCTCAAATGTATGCTTATTCTCCCAAAAATTCTTAGGAGGGGACACATTCAGGTTTTCCCCCCCTTGTATGCATCCCCTTTTTGGCACTATTCGCTTGGCACCATTTCAACATAGGAAGTTATTGAGTTTCATACTCAATATAACTGACAATAATTGGAATATTTTCCATGTAATCATAGAAAATCCTTTCCTCAATCTTAAAGGCTCTTTTCCCCATTTGAAGATTTGTGTGTGTGTGTGTGTGTATGTATATAATTACTAAAAGTCACATGTCCAAAGAAAGTTAAGCTTTATGTATTAAAAGCAATACTCCACATAATAACTATGCTGTAGAGAAGAAATACTGAAAATCTTGGGAAAGTTGTTATTGTGAATACGCCTTATAAAATCTTGCCATTGTACCTATTTAAAATTGAAAAAACCCCAGACCACGAGTGTACATTATAAGCTCTTTAACTGAAAATTGTTCATTAAGATTAGCGGTAGGGTCTCTTTCTCCACTGCCATGCTTCTTGCGTAGTCATTTACACGAGTGCAAAATAAGTGTAAAATGCTGCAAAATCAGGATGGTAGCATTTTACTCCCACTTTACAGTGGTATAAATGACTATGCAAGGCAGTAAGGAGTCAAGTTTATGTGACAGCAGTGCAAAATATAGATAATGTTTCATAGGAAAGACATTTTCTTTCTTGCCCTGTTACTTAGAGTTATAGAATATCAAGGTTGGAAGGGACCTCAGGAGGTCATCTAATCCAACCCCCTGCTCAAAGCAGGACCAATCCCCAACTAAATCATCCCAGCCAGGGTTTTGTCAAGCCTGACCTTAAAAACCTCTAAGGAAGGAGATTCCACCACCTCCCTAGGTAACCCATTCCAGTGCTTCACAACCCTCCTAGTGAAATAGTGTTTCCTAATATCCAACCTAAACCTCCCCCACTGCAACTTGAGACCATTACTCTTTGTTCTGTCATCTGCTACCACTGAGAACAGTCTAGGTCCATCCTCTTTGGAACCCCCTTTCAGGTAGTTGAAAGCAGCTATCAAATCCCCCCTCATTCTTCTCTTCTGCAGACTAAATAATCCCAGTTCCCTCAGCCTCTCCTCATAAGTCATGTGCTCCAGTCCCCTAATCATTTTTGTTGCCCTCCGCTGGACTCTTTCCAACTTTTCCATATCCTTCTTGTAGCGTGGGGCCCAAAACTGGACCCAGTACTCCAGAGGGGATCTCACCAATGCTGAATAGATATAATACTTCCTATAACTTAAAATGCTCAAACCAATTCCCATGTATAAACAGAAAGTTCAATCCTAGTGTGAGCCCCTGTGTAGCAAATTTCAACCCAGAATAAAAAACTTTTATGGGAAAGTTAAAAATCTCTGAAAAACAAGTTTTAGATATGGAACATCAATGGATACCTAACAACAGCGGCGCCAGAGACTACCACTATAATATATACATTGCATACAATGCCCATAGTATACTGTAATTATATCCCCATCTACAGACAAACATAGATTCCTACCATGCCCAATACCTTACATTCACAGAGGGAGGGGAGGGGAGAGACTCTATGCATTTTTTTAAACCTGCATTGCAGCATAAGCAGAACTCTATTGTATTCTCAACAAGAGAACTCTATAGTCCAAATTGCCTTTCTTTGAGGTGAGCAAAGCAAGCAGAAAGTTGATCTCTCTTTACACGGAGGTGGAGAATGACTGGCGGATCTATGTAGTTGCAGAAACACAGCCCTGCCTCTTTCCTGCATGACCTCTGCCCTCTTTGCTAGGAAGCCTGCCCCTTGTGCCCTTCACACAGAATTAATTCAGATAAAAGCTTGTTGAGAGGTAGAATTTTTAAAAAGCTTATACAAGCGGGTCCCCGGTATACGTCAGGGTTGTGTTCTTGAAAAGGGCGATGGACACTGAAACTACGTATATTGGGGACCTGCTGGTACAGCAGTGGCGTAGGCAGGAGAGGACACTTGGGTTGGCCCCATGTGCGTGGCATTGATGGGAGGGCAGAGTGGTAGGAGCGATCTGGCCGCCTCTCCCTACCTCCAGCCAGCCTTGTGGGGGGGGGGGAGGGGGCAGCAATAGATGCTATGGCCAGGGGCTCCTGGAAAAATGGGTGGCCCCATAAAAATGTGCTCCCCCACACCTCCACCCGCTCCACTCCCCTGCCTGGTGCTCGGGGCTTGCCCGCTCTGCCCGCCTGGTAGTGGGGTTGGGGTGTAAGGTTTGCCCCGCTCTGCCTAGCGCTCCTGCCTGGAATTGGAGTTGGGGGCTTTCCCCGCTCCGCCCACCCAGTGCTCCAGCCGTGTTCTGATTCACGTCAGGCTGCATATCCGTTGTTTGCAACTTACAGTACAGTATTGCAAACAACGGATATACGGATCGGAACCGACGTGAATCGGAACACGTGACATTCCCCTACTGATGAGCGACGGATATGCGAAACAGATAAGGGGGAGACTATACTGGGGACCCCCTGTAGCAGTCAAACAGTAAAGCAGAGAAGGAGTCCCGGACATTTAAAGGGACTTGGCACATTTACAGGAAACAAAGGGCTTTTTTGTTTGTTTATTTGATTTTTAAAGTGCTGCCTGTGGTTTCTTCTAGATTTGTTAAAAATCGAAATTCAGTCATTGTTAGCCACTTTACAAACACTGGTATTTTTCAGATAAGAGCAGCTGGAGTATTTTTCTTTCCCAATGTGTCTTGCTGTACAGAGGATTTTCTTTTTTTAGAAAAGCGAGTGCGAATTTGCTGCTTTTGTATTATAGCATATTACTATATACACCCATATTAAAAAAAAAATGCTACCTCCTGCTGCCAAACAAATCAGTGTCCTTGCAGAAAACAGATAGACATCAGTCTCTACTTTATTTAGCACTGTTCGTCTGGGAATTTTAGAGCGCTTTCAAATGTTAGGCCTGATTTTTCAACGCCTTGCACCTTATATGGCAGATTACACTTGTGCAAAGCAGATGTAAAATACCACCTCAGAATTCCACACTCAGCAGTGGTAGTGAGTTACATGCATTGTGTACAAGTATAAATGGTTCCACAAGAGACAAGGCTGTGGAGAATCAGGTCTTGGAAGATGTGAGATTGGAAAAGGGTGTAACTATTTTAAAGATGGGAAAACTGGAGGTGAAGACCTGCAGAGTGCTTAAGCATACAGATAAAGTTAAGCACATTCTTAAGCCCACCCCTGTTCATCCAGGCATTTAATCACATGCTTAACTTTAAGTATATGCTTAAGTCCCATTCAAGTCAATCTTTTATTTATTCATGGACATTAGTATTTTATTATGTAAGAACGTATATTATTCCAAGCTCTTGACAAACTCTTAAAATACATTCATAAAGAAAGGAGGCTCCAGTAATTACCTCCAGATCCCATGACCCTGCCAGCAACATAAACAAGGGTTTCATACACCACCACAGCAAAAGCACCCAAGACGTGCTTGGTGT
Source organism: Trachemys scripta elegans (assembly GCF_013100865.1). Lineage (NCBI taxonomy): Eukaryota > Metazoa > Chordata > Testudines > Emydidae > Trachemys > Trachemys scripta. The sequence continues at coordinate 29,472,972 of NC_048311.1, forward strand.
GGTACGCACACAGCAATGGAGACCAGCTTTATCCCGAAGAACTTTCACAGCTCTTTGCAGCATCGGAATATCAGCCTGTAATGGGAGCATCCAGATGGTGCTCGTAAGGGGCTCATTGCAGGATTGGGAGTTTAAGGATCCAACTCTGCTGACTTTTACTACCAAGTACAGCACTTACTGCAAGTAGTCCTTTTGACTTCGTTAGGACCACATCAGATTAATTATGCATGGTGTAAAACTATTTATCCATTTAAAATGCTGCCTTTCCGTTTATTGAATGTCCCTTTGTTTTTATTAAGAGAAAGAGTAAAATAGCATCCATTTTACTTTTTCGATTCTGTTCACTATTTTGCATGCCTCCACCATGTCCCTCTATCTTCTCTACACATAGGCCCAGTCTTTTCAAACTCTTCTCGTACAGGAATGTCTTCACGGCTATAAGAAGAAATAAGAGGTGTTGTGAGACGGGTAACAAAAAATGTGTATCTCCTTTTTGAGAGACGGTGACGAGAACTGAATAGAGTATGTCAGATGAAAAAGGACAATTGATTTATACGATGACATTGTAAGATTTTATTGTTTTCTATCCCATTTTTTTAGATTGGTTTGCTTTTGGTGACCGTTGCTGTGCACTGAGAAGTTCCCTTAGCATCTAGATCAACACCTAGGTTTTTAATCTGAGTGGCCCCAATGAATTTAGAACCCAGCAATAGGTATAAGCTACTCAAACTTCCTTCAAACATGCATTACCTTGCATTTGTCCACACTGAATTTCACCTACTATTATGCTGTCCATTTGGCAAACTCTGTTAGGTCCATCTGTAGTCTCTCACAGTCTTCTAGTTTTGACTAACCGAAACAAATTTTGTTTTATCTACAAATTACGTCACCCCTTTTCCAGTTCATCCTCCTGTCACACTAGTTTTATATTAGGGCAACTTGGTTGAAATCAATGGAGTTACTCCTGATTTACACCAACAGATGTGAGAGGAGAATCAGGATATCTTACAGCCCTTGTACGTTTCACAGTGGTTAGGCCCCAACCTTGCAATTAGACCTAAGCAGGTTTACCCCCCCACCACCACATCAACATCAATGATATCCCATGAGGGTGTGAAGGTCCTCGCTCACGGATGCAGCTACGGGATTACAAAACACCTCTACTTTCATGATCATAGATTTGACCAGACAGACTATTAAATTAGACTATTATCCAGCCAAATCTGTTTAGTTAAATTGTCACAGTCAACAAAGAAGTCATTGAACCTTCCACCCCTGTGGCAAAGAGCTTGAATGGTTTTGTGAAATCTGTGATAACCATGAAAACAATGCAGACTGTGCAGAGCAAAAGGTTGTGAAGACTGTGAATGAAGGCTGAGCTGAGTTCCCGAGATGATATATATAGATTTTTTTGTATTATTTAACCAAGTAAAAGGAGAGAAGCCTATT